>NC_092719.1:185685793-185950189 GCF_047496885.1 Scyliorhinus torazame
AACGATCAAGCATTGGAACTCTGAATTTTTATATGTTAATTACAAAAAGGAATTCAGCTAATCTATGATCTTTCCGATGAGTTATCTAGTTGGAAGATCTTTCATGAATAATCAGGGCTTCTGTGGGTTTTTTCTTCCACCGACTTTTATGCGTTGACCAACGTGAAGGATGTTCATGTTGGGGAGTAAAAATGTTCCCACTACAACCATCTATTGCCAAAGAGAAAATGCTAGAAAATCTCAGCACGCCTGGCAGCATCTGTAGGAAGAGAAAAGAGCTACCTCTCCGAGTCCAGATGACCCTTTGTCAAAGCTAAAAGCCATTGAAAGTGGGAAATATTTATACTGTGAGGTGAGAGAAAGATGAGTCATAGCCACAGAAACCAAGGGAAGAGAGTGCTAATAGCCACAGAAACCAATGGAACAGAGTGCTAATTGCAGTCCCCAGGGAGAACAATTCATTCACAGGATGTGAGTTGTCACTGGCTGGGCCAGCACTTCCCATCCTTAATTTGCCCTTGTGAATGTGATGATAAGCCTCCTTCTTGAACCACTGCAGTGCATATGGTGTACGTACCCCTACACTGCTGTTAGGAAGGAAGTTCTGGATTTTCACCCAGCAACAGTGATGGAACAACAACATAAGTTCCAAGTCAAGATGGTTTGTTTTTTTGATGGGAACTTGCAGCTGGTGGTGTCCTCATGCACCTTGTCCTTGTCCTCCAGTTTTTCTAGGGCTTCTTGATGCTATACTTCGTCAAATGCTGCCATGATGTCAAGGGCAGTCACTCTCACCTCCCCTCTTGAGCTCAGATTTTTAGGCCACATTTGGATCAAGGCTATAATGTGGTCAGGAGCTGAATGGCCCTGACAGACGCCAAACTGAGCATCAGTGGGCAGGTTATTGCTGAGTTACTGCTGCTTGATAACATTGTCGATGACCCCTTCCATCCCTTTTTACTGATTTTTTTTCCAATTAAGGTGCAATTTCGCATAGCCAATCAACCTATCCTATACATCTTTGGGTTGTGCAAAATCCACTTGGACAATCACCCAGGGTCAGGATTGAACCCAGGTCCTCAGTGCCATGACCATCGCTTTACTGATGATTGAGAGTAGACTAATGGGTGGTAATTGCCCGGATTAGATTTGTCCTTTTTGTGATCAGAATATACCTGTGCAATTTCCCACACTGCCGGTTAGATGCCAGTGTTGCCATTCTACTGGAGCAGCTTGACTAGGGGTTTGGCTAGTTCTTGAGCACAAGTCTTCAGTACTATTGCCGGAATGTTGTCATGCCCAAAACCTTTGCAGTATCCAGTGCCTTCAGCCGTTTCTTTATATTAGTGGCCGGTTTAGCACAGTGGGCTAAACAGCTGGCTTGTAATGCAGAACAAGGCAGCAGCGCAGGTTCAAATCCCGTACCGGCCTCCCGAACAGCGCCGGAATGTGGCGACTAGGGGCTTTTCACAGTAACTTCATTGAAGCCTACTTGTGACAATAAGTGATTATTGTTATTATTATTACATGGGGTGAATTTAATTGGCTGAAGACTAGAATCTGTGATCCTGGAGACTTCCGGTTAGATCATCCATTTGGTACTTCCAGTTGAATATTGTTGCAAATGCTTCAGTATTCTCGTTTGCACTGATTTGGTGGAGCCTCCCCCTTTTTGTGGGTTGTTCGATTGTCTATCACCATTCAGGACTGGATGTGGCAGGACTACCGATCTCAGATCTGACCCGGTAGTCGTGGGACTGTGCAAGTAGTCCTGTGTTGTAACTTCACCAGGTTGACACCTCATTTTAGGTATGCCTGGTGCTGCTCCAAGCATGCATGTCCTCCAGCACTGTTTGTTGAACCAGGATTGATCCCTTGCTTGATGGAGCAGAGCGATTCTGAAACAGTGGCATCTGAACAGAGTGGCTTAATTGGGAATTTGGTGACAGTGGGAAGTTCTGATGATTAGAGTTAAGTTAGAGCTCCAGGAGCTGACCTGTGAGGGAAAGGTGGGAGGAGCAGAGCACTCCCAACACTTGGCGGCGCTAGAAGAGTTGTTGACATCAATTTCTAAAGACTTCTGCTTTTTAAAAAAAAAACCATTTCTACTGGTTATAAGTTTAAGGTAAGAATCTTTTAGCTAAAGTTATGGCAGGGGAGCTCAGTCCTGTGTGTTGCTCCACCTGGAGCATGTGTGAATTTGTAGACGCTCCTTGCAGTCTGGATGACCACGTGTGCGCGAAGTGTCGCTGGTTTGACCAACCGAGCTCCACGTTTCAGAGCTTAAGCATCGGCTGCAGGCACTGAGGTGCATCCGCGAGGTTCAAAGTTATGTGGATAGCACATTTTTAGATGTGGTCACCCCACAGTTTAAGGAAGTGCAGTCAGAGAAGGAATAGGTGACACCGGTCAGAAGAAGGGAAGCATGTAGGTCATTAAAAAAGCCTCGAGTGCATCGCACTCGAAAGAACCGTTTTCCTGTGTTGGAAAACAGTGGGAGTGACAGTGTCTCTGGGGAGAGCAGCCAGAGCCAGGTTCACAGCAATGTGGGTGGTTCAGCTGCAAAGGTGGGAGGAGAAAGAGTGAAAGAGCAATAGTGGTAGGATTCAATAGTGAGGGTGCAGACAAGTGACTCTGCGGCTGCAGGCGTGGCTCCAGGATGGTGTGCTGCCTCCTTCGTGCCAGGGTCAGGGATGTCACTGAACAGCTGTAGAGTATTCTTAAGGGGGAGGGTGAACTGACAGAGGTCATGGTTCACATTGGTACCAACAACCTAAAAAGAAGGATTAGGTCCTGCAGCAAGACTTTAGGGAGCTAGGTACCAGATTGAAAAGCAGGACCTCAAAGGTTGTAATCTCTGGATTACCCCCAGTGCCATGTGCCAGTGAGTATAGGAATAGGTGGATAGAGCAGATCAATGCAATGGAGTAGGAGGGGGGGCTTTAAATTCCTAGATCACTTGGTCGATTTCTGGGGAAGGTGGGACGAACGGGACTAACATCCTTGTACGGAGTTTGGCTAGTCCTGTTGCGGGCGTGAGGTTTAAAATAATTTGGCAGGGGGATGGGATTTGTGGTGGAGGAAGAGTAGGGAGCGATGCACAGCCAAATATAGCAGAAAAACCAAGTCAGTCTGGAAGGCAGAGTGATTTTAGACCAAATTAAGGGAGTAAGTAGTATGGCAAGGCTGGATGGCAATTATTTTAATGCAAAGAGTTTTGCGAGTAAGGCAGATGAGTTGAGGGTGTTGATTAACACGTAGGAATATGATATTATTGCTATCATGGAGACATGATTGAGGGAG
Organism: Scyliorhinus torazame; assembly: GCF_047496885.1. Classification (NCBI taxonomy): domain Eukaryota; kingdom Metazoa; phylum Chordata; class Chondrichthyes; order Carcharhiniformes; family Scyliorhinidae; genus Scyliorhinus; species Scyliorhinus torazame. Next base: position 185,689,097 of record NC_092719.1, read on the forward strand.
GGGTAGGACTGGCAAGCATTTCAATATTCCTGGGTATAGAATCTTCAGGCGAGACAGAGGGGGATGTAGAAGAGGAGGTGGTGTTGCAATATTTATAAGGAATCAATTAGACGGAGAGGGGGGGTGGAGAGGGGGTGGGGGGGCGACTGCTGACGACTAGGGGACTTTTAGGAAGTTGGAGATGGAGACCAGATAGCAGAGGCTGCCTAGGGGTGGGCCAGGGAGGTGCGAGACATGGGCTAAGGGCTGGCCTAGGAAAGGCTGATCGACAGGGGAGGGGTGAACGAGCCACCCCCGACCAGACTGGTTACGTGGAATGTTCGTGGGCTGAATGGGCCGGTCAAAAGGGCCCGTGTGTTCGCACACTTGAGACGTGGCCATGCTACAGGAGACACTCCTGAAGCTGGGAGACCAAGTTAGACTGAAGAAGGGATGGGTCGGACAGGTATCCCATTGGGGACTGGACTTTAAAACAAGGGGGGTGGCCATCCTGATTAACAAAAGGGTGCCATTTGAGGTAGGGACGATAGAGGCAGACCCGAGAGGCAGATTTAATATGGTTAGCGGGAAACTGGAGGGAATGGCAGTGGTGTTGGTAAATATATATGCCCCAAAATGGGATGATGTCGCGTTTATCAGGAAGGTGCTGGGAAAGACCCCGGACCTTGACTCGCACCGGTTGGTTATGGGGGGTGACTTCAACACAGTCCTAGATTCGAGAATGGCCCGGTTCTAGGCCAGGGAAGGTACCAGCAATGGCGAAAGATCTGCGGGGGTTCATGGAGCCCATGGGAGGGGTTGATCCGTGGAGATTCGCGAGGCCACGGAGCAAAGAATATTCATTCTGCTCTCATGTGCACAAGGCATACTCCAGGATAGATTTCTTTGTACTGGATAAAATACTGTTCGCGGGGGTGGAGGACACTGAATACTCAGCAATTGTGGTGTCAGATCACGCGCCACATTGGATAGACCTGCGGGTAAGCACAGGAAAATCCCAGCGCCCGCAGGGGAGATTAGATGCAGGGCTATTAGCGGACAACGAGATCTGTGAGTGAGGCCATTTGGGGGTATATAAAGAACAACATGGGAGAGACTGCGACTGGGGTGGTGTGGGAGGCATTGAAGGCGGTTATTAGAGGGGAACGTATTTCGATTCTGGCCCACAGGGAGAGGACTGAACGGGCAGAGCTGGACAGGTTGGTAGGAGAAATCTTACAGGTGGACAGGAGATATGCGGAATCTCCGGATGAGGAGCTCTTAAAGGAGCGTCAGAGACTCCAAATTGAATTTGGGCTCCTTTCCACAGGTAAGGCGGAGGGAAAGCTGAGGAGGGTAAAAGGGCCAATATATGAATTATGGGGAGAAAGCTAGCAGGATGCTGGCACATCAGCTGAGGAAGCAGGAGGCGGCAAGAGAAATAGGGAAATAAAGGATATGAGGGGGAAGGTAGTGATGGACCCGGGGGCGGTTAACGATGTGTTCCATGAATTCTGTAGTCGACTATATGAGTCGGAACCCCTGGTCGGGGAGGAGGGTATGAATCAATTCCTGGAGAGGCTAGAGTTCCTGAAGGTAGTTGAGGAGCTGGTGGAAGTCCTGGTGGGCCCAATTGGGCTTGGGGAGGTGATAGACGGATTGGGGGCAATGCAACTGGGTAAGGCCATGGGACCTGATGGATTCCCAGTGGAATTTTATAAAACATTTTCCGGGCTACTGGGGCTGCTTCTGGTTAAGGCTTTTAACGAGTCCAAGGAGTTGGGAGTGCTTCCCCCAACGCTATCACAGGCATCAATCTCTCTCATCCTGAAGCGAGACTAGGACCCGGAGAGCTGTGGATCGTTCAGGCCAATTTCCCTTTTGAATGTAGATGCTAAATTGCTGGCAAAGATCTTGGCCACCCGAATAAAGGATTGTGTTCCGGAGGTCGTCGGGGAGGATCAGACACGATTTGTGAAGGCCAGGCACCTGACGTCCAATATTAGGCGGCTTCTTAATGTTATAATGATACCAGTGGAGGGGCGCGATGCTGAGGAGGCAGTAGCCATGGACGCAGAGAAGGCTTTCGACCTGGTGGAGTGGAAGTACCTATGGGATATTTTAGGCAGGTTTGGGTTCGGGCAGGGATTTGTGGATTAAGTCCGGCTTTTATGTTAGGCTCCGGTGGCAAATGTGAGAAACAACCGAATCCGGTTAGAATACTTTAGTCTCTGTAGGGGGACAAGGCAGGGATGCCCGCTCTCCCCATTACTGTTTGCCCTGGCCATAGAACCCTTAGCAATGACCCTTAGCTCATCGACTGTCTGGCGAGGGATAGTGAGGGGGGTGGAGCACCGGGTCTCTCTATGTGGACGACTTGCTGCTCTATGTCACGAACTCGGTCGGGTGGATGGCCGAAATCATAGGGATACTAGGAGAATTTGGACGATTTTCAGGCTACAAGTTAAATATGGGAAAGAGCGAGATGTTCGTGATCCAGGCAAGGGGGCAGGAAAGGAGACTGAAGGAGTTACCTTTTAAAGTGGCTGAGAGCAGTTTTAGATGTCTGGGAATTCAAGTGGCTATGGATTGGGGGCAGCTTCATAAGTTAAATTTGGGCAAAGCGGTCGGTCAAATGAAAAGGGACTTCCGCAGATGGGACATGCTCCCACTGATGCTGGCGGGGAGGGTCCAGACGGTGAAGATGACGGTCCTTCCGAGACTGCTCTTCCTTGTCCCAGAGGCTTTTTTCAGGAAAATGAACGCGGCAATATTGGGTTTTGTGTGGGCTGGTAAAACCCCGAGGTTGAAGAAGGCACTCCTAGAACGGGCTCGCGGAGAGGGGGGCTTGGCCCTCCCGAGCTTTATTAACTATTACAGGGCGGTCAACATATCGATGGTCAGGAAATGGGTAGTGGGGGAGGGGTTGGTTTGAGAGCGAGTGGAGGCAGCATCCTGCAAGGGTACGAGGTTGGAGGCTTTACTAACGGCGCCTCTGCCGTACTCTACAAGCCCTGTGGTGGTGGCAGCCCTAAGGGTGTGGGGACAATGGAGTCAACACATGAAATTGGAAGGGGCGTCAGTGTGGTCACCAATTTGTGACAACCACCGGTTTGCCCCGGGGGGGCTTGATGGGGGCTTTAAGAGATGGCAGCAGGCAGGGATTCAGAGATTTGGGGACCTATTCATCCAGGAGGGCTTCCCGACCTTGGAGGCACTAGAGGAGGAGTTTGAGTTGCCAGGTGGAACAGGTTTCAGTACCTTCAGGTGCGGGACTTTGTACGGAGGCAGGTTCCAAGCTTTCCTCGCCTCCCCCTGAGGGCACAACAGGACAAGGTGATGTCAAAAACAGGGGTTGGAGAGGGGAGGGTTTTGGAGATATATAAGGAGCTGATAGAGTGGGAAGGGACCCCTATCAGAGAGGTGAAGAGGAAGTGGGAAGAGGAGCTGGAAATTGAACTGTGGGAAAAAGCCTTGAAGAGAGTCGATTTATCCTCGTTGTGTGCCAGACTTAGCTTGATCCAGTTCAAGGAGGTCCACAGGGCCCACATGACGGCAGCCCGGATGAGCAGGTTCTTTGAGGAGGTGGAGGATAGATGTGGGCGGTGTGTGGGTAGCCCAGCCAACCATGTACCTATGTTTTGGGCATGTCGGAAATTGAGGGGATTCTGGCAGGGATTCGCGGATGTTATATCAGAAGTCCTGGAAGGGAGGGTAACTCCGAGTCCAGAACTGGCAATATTTGGGGTATTGGAAGATCCGGGGGCCAAGGGGGTGAGGGAGGCCGATGTCCTGGCCTCCTCCTCCCTGGTGGCCCGAAGACGGATTTTGCTGGGATAGAGGAACTCAGAGCCCCCAAAGTCAGGAGTGTGGATCAGCGATATGGCAGGATTTCTCAGTCTGGAAAAAAATCAAGTTCGCCTTGAGAGGATCAACTCAGGGGTTTGCCTGGAGATGGCAGCCGTTCATCGATTTCTTCAAGGAAAACTGAACGTCAGCAGTAAGGGGGGGGGAAGGGGGAAGGGGGAAACACGATAATGTTAGATAAGGACAGAGAACTTAGTATACGGGTAATTAAGGAATAGGGCAGGGGTAGTGGGAGACGTTGTTTTTTGTTCGTTTAGGTGTTTTGCGTGTGTCGGCCCACGCGATTGTTTAAGAAATGTTAATGTGTTAAACTGTGAAAATTACAAATGCTTCAATATAATATTTTCTTTAAAAAAAAGATTAAGTAGTCAATTACGAGAGTAAGGAGTGATGATATCTTGGAAGGCTCCTCAAATTCGGTCATATGGAACTTAGAAACAAAAAGGGGGCGCAATCACATTGCTGGGAGTTACTATAGGCCCCCAACAGTCAGGGAGAGATAGAAGGGCAGATATGTGGGCAAATCTCTGAGAAATAAAAAATAGGGCAATAATAAAAGGGGATTTCAAATTCTCCAATGTTAACAGGAATAGTGAAAGTATGAAAGGCTTAAAAGGGGTGAATTTTTAAAAATTGCATCCAGGAGAGCTTTTTAGGCCAGGGCGTAGAAAGTCCTGCAAGAGAGGGGAGGGTGCTGGACCTAGTTTTAGAGAATGAAGCCGGGCAAGTGGTAGAAGTTTCAGTGGGGGACCATTTTGGTGACAGTGACCATAACTCACTAGGATTTAAGGTAGTTCTGGAAAGGGATAAAGATGGACCGCAGTAAAGGTTCTGAATTAGGGGAAGGTCAATTTTAATAGGATAAGCCAGAACCTGGCAAGTCGACTGGGAACAGCTACTTGTCGGAAAATCTACAATAGAGCAGTGGGCCACATTCAAAAATGAAATGGAGGGAATACAGGGCCAACATATTCCTGTGAAGGTGAAGGGTTGGAGCAACAAGTCCAGGGAACCCTGGATGATATCAAGGGTTATCCAGGATTGGAGAAGTAAATAAAGGGAGGCTTATGGCAGATACCGAGGGATCAAAACAGCAGAAGGCCTCGAGCAGTATAAAAAGTACAAGGGGTTACTGAAAAAAGAAAAGAGCGAAGATGCACAGGTGCAGCGGGTAATCGGGATGGCAAATGCAACATTGGTCCTTATTTCAAGGGGGTTGGAATAGAAAAATAGGGAAGTCTTGCTGCAACTGTACAAGGTACTGGTGAGACCACATCTGGAGCACTGTGAGCAGTTTTCTTCTCCTTAATTAAGGAAATAAATTATTTCATGGTGGCGGTTCAGAGGAGGTTCACTAGGCTGATCCCCAGCTTGGAGGGATTGTCTTCTCAGTAAAGGTTAAACAGGTTGAGACTCTACTCATTGGAATTCAGAAGAATGAGAGGTGGTTTCATTGAAACATATAGGAGTCTTAAGGGGCTTGACAGGGTGAATGCTAAGGGGATGTTTCTTCTCATGGGAGAGTCTAGGACCAGAGGGCATAGTCTCAGAATAAAGGGGTGCCAATTTAAGACTGAGATGAGGAGGAATTTCTTCTCTCAGAGGGTTGAGAGTCTTTGGAACTCCTTGCCACAGAGAGCTGTGGGTCAGAATCCTTGTGTATTTTTTAAGGCTGAGATAGATCGATTCTTGCTCAGTAAGGGAATCAAAAATTATGGTAAAAGGGCAGGAAAGTGGACGTAAGGAATGATGGGAGGAATGTCGGATCAACCATGATCCCATTGAATGGCACAGCAGGCGTGAGGGGTCAAACGGCCTACTCCTGTTCCTATTTCTTATGGTCTGATAGAACAGGTAGATAGGTTGGTTAAGAAAGCATATGGGATACTTGCTTTTATTAGCCGAGGCATAGAATATAAGAGCAGAGAAGTTATGAGGGAGCTATAACAATTGCTGGTTAGGCCACGGCTGGAGAGTGTGTGCAGTTCTAGTCGCCACACCATAGGAAGAAAGTAATTGCACTAGAAAGGGTGCAGAGGAAATTCACCAGGATGTTGCCTGGGCTGGAGTATTTCAGCTGTCAAGAGGGACTGGATAGGCTGGGGCTGTTTTCCTTGGAGCAGAGAAAGCGGAGGGGGGGCGGGGGGACGGGACCTGATTGAGGTGTATAAAAATGTGAGGGGCATGGATAGGATGGAACTTTTCCTCTTAGCGGATGGACCAATAACTAGGGGCCAAAGATTTGTACAGGACATTTAGCCGGAATGTGAGGGAAAACATTTCACCCAGAGCGTGGTTGGAATCTGGAACTCACTGCCTGAAAGGCCGGTAGAGAGGGAACCCTCAACATTTAAGAAGTAGTTAGGTGAGCATTTTAAATGCCATAGAATACAAGGCTACGGGACAAGTGCTGGAAAATGGGATCAGAGTAAATAGGTGCTTGATAGCCGGCGAGATCACATTGGACAAAGGGCCTCTTTCCGTGCTGTAAAAACTCTGGGCTGGATTCTCTGCCGGTGGGATGCTCCATTTTTACGGCAGCCCCGGGGGTTTTCCGATGGCATGGGGCTGCCCCACAATGGGAAACCCCATTGACCAGCCGGCAAACGGAGCATCCCGCCGGCGGGGTGAAACAGAAATCTGGCGCGGCGGGATGGAAAATCCAGTTAGAATAGGGGATATGCTGGGCCATGTAGTTATAGACTGTGATTAAATACATTTCCTGCTGGTGGCCTATACTGCCTCATGGATGCCCAGTTTTGAGTTGCTAGACCCGTTCAAAATCTATCCTATTTAGCACTGAGAGTGCTGCACGACAAGATGGAGGATGTCCTCAGTGTGAAGTGCAATGGTCACTCCTACCAGTACTGTCATGGACAGCTGCATCTGTGACAGGTAGATTGGTGAGGACAAGGTCAAGTAGGTTCATCTCTCTTGTTGATTCCCTTACCACCTGCTGTAGATCCAGTCTCACAGTTATGTCCATTGGGACTTTGCCAGATCAATCAGTAGTGGGGCGACCAAACTACTCTAGGTGATGGACATTGAAGTTTCCCACCCAGTGCTCTGATTCAGCAGCTGACCAGAGTGGGGTGCGCTTGTTGCCATTAGCTTACATCACTGCCTCCCTGTAGGCAACGCTGTTATCCCTTCCTGGTCAGGCCTACATGTGACTCCAGACCCACAGCAGTGCGGTTGTCCTCTGAAATGGCCTAGCAAATCATTCAGTACAAGGGCAATTAGGGATAGGCATTGAATACTGGCCTTGCTAGCAACGCCCACATCCCATAAAAGGAATAATAAAATAAATTGGATGGCCTCAGTTGGGTTACAGTTGCTCACATGTACTGTGAGATGTTAACTCGTGCACTTTAATCTCCACTTTGCCCTTTATCATTTTCTGCTAATTCCTAGATTAACTGAAAAACGTAATTAAATCGACTGTTTTGTGCAGATGTTTATCTAGCTGTTATAAAGCTGGTATTTAGAGTTGGACTCAATTGCCCTCTTTTTAAAAAAAAAAGTTTTCATTAATAAACAAGCCTCCAAATTGACTGTTCATACACTGACTTGCTTGTGGTTTAATGGAGAGAATATGATTTGGAATTGCAGCACTGACCACAGCGGGTGGGTGTTGAAGATTGTGGGTGAATTGGCCTGATTCCCCGCTGGTTATTTATACTGTTGGTAATAATGAATGGTTTGTTTAGTCTGATTAGCTGAGGAAGTTTGCAGAAGTGTCGTAATGGAAATGTAGCAAGTTTGGGTTGCACACTTCTTTACTTCGATGTGAAAATGAAACGTTGGGAGCTGGGCACTAAACTGGACTGAAAAACTAACATGATTGCAGCTTTACAGTTTCATTTGTGGCTTTGAACTGGAACTGCTTATAAGCTTCCATAGAGGTTTACACTAAAGGAAACCACTGGCCCATTTTGTTTGCACTGCTTCTTTGCTGAAGGGATCCAAACGTAATTGCAGCTCACTCTCTGTAGCCTTACATTCGCCTTTACTTTAAATATTGATTCTCTTCGAGATGCATTGATCTCCGTTTCAGCTACTCCCTGTAGCATGATGCAATAACTTTTTTTTGTGTTTGTTTTAAATTTAGAGTACCCAATTAGTTTTTTCTAATTAAGGGGGAATTCAATGTGGCCAATCCACCTACCCTGTACATTATCATTGAATTGACAGTGCAGAAGGAGGCCATTTGGCCCATCGAGTCTGCACCAGCTCTTGGAAAGAGCACCCTACCCAAGCCCACACCCCCACCCTATCCCCATAACCCAGTAACCCCACCCAACACTAAGGACAATTTTGGATACTAAGGGCAATTTATCATGGCCAATCCATCTAACCTGCACCTCTTTGGACTGTGGGAGGAAACCGGAGCACCCGGAGGAAACCCACGCAGACACGGGGAGGACGTGCAGACTCCGCACAGACAGTGACCCAGCGGGGAATCGAACATGGGACCCTGGAGCTGTGAAGCAATTGTGCTAACCACTATGCTACCGTGCTACCCTGTGATGCAATAACTCAGTTAAAGAAATTCCTCTATAGTCTTTCCCTTAGCAACTAATTGTAATTGATGACCCATCCTCACTTCTGACCTCGCAAGTGGGGGAAATGACCGTTTCTATTCATTATATCAAAATTTAACATCTCTTCTTGGCGTTCTCATGGTATCACAAATCTTCTTTGTTACTAGAATTTCACATCCCTGGTATCCTCCTGGAGTCCATCTTTTGCGCTCTCTATGGCTTCAGTGTATTTTTTTTGGAGTGGGGAATCCAAACTATCACACAGTATCCTGTGGCCTTGCCATTACTGTGTGTAACCCTGCTATTTAAACCTCTTTGCTCTGGTTTTGCACGCCTCTAATTCCAAAACACAGAATTCTATATTCATGGCTTTATCTACCTAAATCCAGTTTCAGGAAATTATGTATTTGAACAGTCCGATCTTGTTAGGCCGAACTCTTCAGCATTTTTCAATGAAGTGTATACTCCTATTTCTTGTTTTATTATTATCACCTGAGGAAGGAGCAGCGCTCCGAAAGCTAGTGACATCGTAACAAACCTGTTGGACTTTAACCTGGTGTTGTGAGACTTCGTACTTGTTTTATTACCCACACCTGTCCACAATGAATTGTACCTGGATAAAAGCAAATTACTGTGGATGGTGGAATCTGAAACGAAAGAGAAAATGCTGGAAAATCTCAGCAGGTCTGGCAGCATCTGGAGGGAGAGAAAAGAGCTAACGTGTCCGATGACTCTTTGTCAAAGCTGAATTGTACCTGCCTGTCCATTACATTAACCCTGTTTATTGTGTACAGTTGGGGGTTGGTTGGCTCAGCTGGCTGGTTCGTGATACGGAGCGTTTCCCAACAGTGCAGGTTCAATTCCCACACCGACTAAAGTTATTCATGAGGGTCCTGCCTTCTCAACCTTGCCCCTCACCAGGGGTGTGGTGACCATCACCCGGCTCTCTCTCTCTCTCTCAAAAGGGAAGAACAGCCTATGGTCCTCTGGCACTGTGGCGACATTTTACATTACTTTGTACAATGTAGGAGAGGTATAACATAGGCAGATATCAGGACAGAATATATTTTCTTCCTCATTTCACAAGCCCTCCTGCTGTCATTAGTAAATGTTGCTATTATTCTCCTGATGCTTGCCGTACTATTTCTTCAATATCGCTGAGGTTTTCGGGCTATTTACCCTTACAAACTGCATCTGAGGAAAATTTGGTTTCTGGCAAACCCTTTTCTCGAAAGTGAGAACAAAACAAAGAGTAGTCGAGACTGTTTAGAGCAAATTCTGAAGAAGATGAGCAGTTCTGCTCTCGGAAATTGTTATTTTGGATCTGGCACAAAATGTATCCCACAAAGGTTTTAAAAGCCTGAGGCTGAGTCTCACTTTGATGATTTGCTCACTTCACTGGGAGAGCCAAAGTATGGGGCAGCATCTGGAAGACAGAAAAATAAGAGAAAGATCCCATTTTACAAATTCATAGTTGAAATAAAATGGTTGCAGATTTTATATCATGTTCTTTCTTTATTTTACACAATGCTTAATACACCCTTGGATAACTGAATTTACCCATACCTCCGGATAATATTTTTCTGGTTCCTTGCTGGCCTTACTTTGGATGTGGGGAATAAATGTCAAGTCTTAATTAAATTTAATCAATCAGTTTACCAATACCATCCAGGACAAAGCAGGCCTTTTGATTGGCACCTCTTCCTCAAACATTCACTCCCTTCACCACTGACGCACAGTAGCAGCAGTGTGTACCTTCCACAAGATGCACTGCAGGAACTTACCAGGGCTCCTTAGGGAGCTCCTTGCAAACCCTCGACCGCTACCAACTAGAAGGACAAGGGCAGCAGGTATGTGGGCAAACCTGGAAGTTCCCCTCCAAATCACTCACCATCCTGACTTGGAAATATATCACCGTTCCATCACTGTCACTGGGTCAAAATTCCGAAGCTCCCTCTCTAACAGCACAGTGTGTGTATTAACACCATAGGGACTGCAAGCGGTTCAAGAAGGCAGCTCACCACCACCTTCTTCAGAGCAATTACGGATTTGGGCAATAAATGCCCGCCTTGCCAGCAACACCACATCCCATAAAAATGAATTAAAAAAGTTGTTACTTTTTTTTATAATTTAGAGTGCCCAATTCACTTTTTCCAATTAAGGGGTAATTTAGCGTGGCCAATCCACCTACCCTGCACATCTTTGGGTTGTGGGGGCGACACCCACGCAAACACGGAGAGAATGTGCAAACTCCACATGCACAGTGACCCAGGGCTGGGATCGAACCTGGGACCTCAGCGCCGTGAGGCAGCGGTGCTCGCCACCGTGCTGCCCCTAAGTTTTTTAATCCACTTTATTTTTCATCAAGGAAGCCAAAAGGGATTTGATGAGCAAAATGTTAATGTATTGAAGTGCAATGAGGTGAGATTGTCACAGATTTTGTAATATTACTTTCATTTGTGAGACCAGTCTTTTAAAGCAATTTTTATATTCTCATGGCATGATGACAGTGTAGCTGAAGACTCCGTTTTAGCATCATAACCTGAGATAAGATAATTTGTTTGTTTAAAATGCACATTGCTTGGTCTCACAAAGTAATCATTTAGTATCAGCAGGTGAGCCTTATTTCAGGGGGGGGGGGGGTTCATGTTGGCCCTGCCAGTATATATAAAGTTGAAGCATTTGGAGAAAGTTGTGAAGCTGGGATGTCAATAGAGAAGTGAGATTTCTCATGGTCTGATACACATTCCAGCTCTGGTATCACAATAATACATAATGGAAGTTACAAATCACAGAACAAGACTAGATGACTGGACTGCTCCGTTGTGTAACTGATGGACATTGTTGTGAACTTGGTATTTCAGGTGATGTAGCTGTAAAGATTCTAAAGGTGACAGATCCAACACCAGAACAACTGCAGGCTTTTCGGAATGAGGTTCAGGTACTAAGGTAAGAAAAGTAGAGCGTTTCTTGCAGTATCTTATCCAATATTCTTCACTTGACTACTAGCATTAGAAAATGTAGGTTGATTGGTCATTTCTATCAATATTGATTATGGGATGTTGCCAGCACAGAGTGTTTCTATTTTGATTAGATAAAAAATTCACTTGAGCTGCACAACTAATTCATTGTGTAAAGCATTGATGACATTATAAGTCACATGTAAGTGCAAATATTTATTTTTTATCAAGATTGCAACAGAAACACTTGGTTCACAACATTTGATAAGATGTCTAGGGAGCTGTTTAGAGCTTTGCCAATGGGCGATGAGAAAGCAGAAGAGAGGAGATAACTATGTTACGATATTCCACGTCATACATTTATATAGCAGCTTTAAAATAGTAAAATATCCCAAGGTACTTCACAGCAGAGATTAAATTTAAAACCAAGTTACATATGGAGACATTAGATAGTTAACCAAAAGCTTGGTCAAAAAGGTTAGATTTTAAGGTGCATACTGAAGTAGGAGAAAGTGGAAGAGGTGTTTAGCATGGGATTTCCAGAGTTTAACACATAATCAGCTGAAGGTAGAGCTGCCAATGGTGGAGTGAAGAAGATTGGTGATTCACAACTCATTGGGATTGTAGGAATAGAGGAGGTTACAGAGTTAAAGGAACAAGCAAGCCTCCCATTTTACATGCTTTGCAAACTTCAGCCAATCTGTAATGTTGAGTGCTGTCCTTGCGGCTCTACATCAATTCCCGGGCTTCCATTACCTCCAATTTAAAATTCTCATTCTTATGTTGAACTCTTTTCATTGGATGGGATTTTTTTATTGTCACGTGTACCGAGGTACAGTGAAAAGTATTGTTCTGTGTGCAGCTCAGACAGATCATTCGTACATGAAAAGAAAATACATAGGGCAAACATAAAATACACAATGTAAATACATAGACAGAGACATCCGGTAAAGCACACAGGGGTGTAAAAGATGTGTGAAGAGATCAGATCAATCTACAGAGAGGGTCGCTATAGGAGTCTGGTAACAGTGGGATTAAGCTGTTTTTGAATCTGTTAATGCATGTTCTCAGACTTTTGTATCTCCTGCCCGACGGGAGAAATTGGAAGAGTGAGTAAGCCGGGTGGGAGGGGTCTTTGATTATGCTGCCTGCTTTCCCAAGGCAGCGGGAGGTGTAGATGGAGTTAATGGATGGGAGGTGGGTTTCTGTGATGGACTGGGCGGTGTTCACCACTCTCTGAAGTTTCTGACGGTCTTGGGCAGAGCAGTTGCCATACCAGGTTGTGATGCTGCCAGTTAGGATGCTTTCTACGGTGCACGTAAAAGTTGATAAGGTTCAATGTGGACATGCCGAATTTCCTTAGGTTACTGAGAACGTTTCGGCACTGTTGCGCTTTCTTGATTGTTGCGTCGATATGGGTGGACCAGGACAGATTGTTGGTAATGTGCATAGCTAAGAATTTGAAGCTGTCAACCATCTCCACCTTGGCCCCATTGATGCAGACAGGGGTGTGTACGATACTTTGCTTCCTGATGTCAATGACTAGCTCTTTAGTTTTGCTGACATTGAGGGAGAGATTGTTGTCGTTAAACCACTCAACTAGGTTCTCTATGTCCCTCCTGTACTCTGACTCATGGTTGTTCGAGATCGAACCCACTACGGTTGTGTCATCAGCAAATCTGTAGATGGAGTTGGAGCTAAAATTTGCCACACAAATATAGGGAGTATAGAGGGGGCTAAGTACGCAGCCTGGCAGGGCCTCCGTATTGAGGAATATCGTGGAGGAGGTGTTGTTTATCCTTACTGATTGTGGCCACCCTATTGCCTCCAAACCTTACTGATTCAAGCCATCCCATTGCCTCCAGTTCTACACGCACCTTGGGCGAGATTCTCCGAGCCCCCACCGGGTCGGCGAATCGCCGGGGGCTGGCGTGAATCCCGCCCCCGCCGGTTCCCGAATACTCCACCACCAGATATTCGGCGGGGCCGGGAATCGCGGCGTGCCAGTTGGCGACCCCCCCCGCGATTCTCCGGCCCGAATGGGCCGAAGTCCCGCCGCTAAAATGCCTGTCCTGCCGGCGTAGATTAAACCACCTACCTTACCGGCGGGACAAGGCGGCGCGGGCGGGCTCTGGGGTCCTGGGGGGCGCGCGGGGCGATCTGGCCCCGGGGGGGTGCCCCCACGGTGGCCTGGCCCGCGATCGGGGCCCACGGGCGGGCCTGTGCCGTGGGGGCACACTTTCCCTTCCGCCTTCGCCACGGTCTCCACCATGGCGGAGGCGGAAGAGACTCCCTCCACTGCGCATGCGCGGGAATGCCGTCAGCGTCCGCTGACGCTCCCGCGCATGCGCCGCCCGGAGATGTCATTTCCACGCCAGCTGGCGGGGCACCAAAGGCCTTTTCCACCAGCTGGCGGGGCAGAAATTCGTCCGGCGCGGGCCTAGCCCCTTAAAGTTGGGGCTCGGCCCCCAAAGATGCGGAGCATTCCGCACCATTGGGGCGGCGCGATGCCCGACTGATTTGCGCCGTTTTGGGCGCCAGTCGGCGGACATCGCGCCGCTTCCGGAGAATTGCGCCCCTTGTTTCCAATTCTCCATTCCACTTACTGTGTCCTTTTATGCATACTCCCCTTCCCTTGCTTCACTGTTGATGTTCATTTCCTCAGCTGTACAGGCCCCAGGCTGATCAATTCCCTTCCTATACCTTCTGCTTATCCATCTCCCTCTCCTTCTTTAAGGGCCACCTTAGAATTCACCACTTTGATTAAGCTTTTGGACATCCTTCCTGATATCTTTTTGTTTGGATCTGTGCCAAACTTTGTTTGGTTACATCTCTGAAACACCCTGCGATGTTTTTCTATGTTAAATGGCTCTATACAAATTCATGCAGTTGACACATTTTAAAAAATATATATATTTTTATTCTCCTTTTTCACATTTTCTCCCAAATTTACACCTACCAATAATAAACAATAAGCAGTAACGAATACAGTGTCAATCCCCATATCAACAACAATCCCATCCTCCCACCAAACCCCCGAACAGCAGCCCGCATGTTGACATAAACAAATAACAAAAAGGAATCAGGAATCACCCATCGTCACCATTAACACATACAGTCCCCAACCCCCCATAATGTTCAATGTAATCCAATTCTCGAAAGTGTATAATGAATAACACCCATGACTTGTCGAACCCCTCCATCCTTCCCCTCAATTCAAACTTAACCTTCTCAAGAGTTAAGAATTCCAGCAGGACCCCCGCCACGCCAGGGCACAGGGTGGAGAGGTTGATCTCCATCCCAACAGGATCCGCCTTCGGGCGATCAACGAGACGAAGGCTACATCTGCCTCCGCACTCGTTTCCAACCCCTGCTGGTCCGACACCCCGAATATGGCCCCCGAGGAACCTGGTCCAGTTTCACATGCACCACTTTACAGATTACCCTAAAACCTCCTTCCAGTAATCCTCCAGCTTTGGACAGGACCAAAACATATGAATGTGGTATGCACCCCCCCCCCCCCCCCCCTCTCCCCCCGCAACGCTCACACACATCTTCTACCCCCTCAAAGAGCCGGCTCATCCTCGCCCTTGTGAGGTGCGCTCTATACGCCACCTTCAGCTTAATCAGCCCCAACCTCGCCCACAAGGTGGAGGCGTTCACTCTCCGGAGCACCTCGCACCAGAACCCCTCCTCCATACCCTCTCCCAACTCTTCCTCCCACTTTGCCTTGATCCCTCCCAACGGTGCTTTCTCCTCTTCCAAAATAGCCCCGGAAACCGCCGACACTGCCCCCTTTTCCAGTCCCCCTGTCGGCAGCACCTCCTCCAGCAATGTGGAGGCTGGCTCCACCAGGAAGCTCTGTATCTCCTTCCTGGCAAAATCTCGAATCTGCATGTATCTATACATTTCCCCCTGCTCCAGCCCATACTTCGCTTCCAGCTCCTTCAATCCTGCTAACCAACACCCATGAAACAAATCTTTTAGTGTCCTAATCCCTTTCTCCTCCCATCACCGAAAATTTCCATCCCATTTCCCTGGCTCAAATCTGTGGTTCCCCCGAATTGGCAATGCAGTTGACACTTGAAAGTCCCAGATGCCTGAGTGAGTTTGTCCAAGTCGGTCAGAGGGCCACAGTGAACAAGAAGTCATTGAGCTATGTAGATTAATTTAGATCATCTTACCGAGTGCGAGAGTATGGGTGCAACAACCGACCTCAGCACCACTGGTTATAGAGACAAATTGACCACAATTTGCACTGCTGCAAACATATAGGGCGCAACTGTCCAGAACCATTTCTAAGTTCATTTGTGGCGGGTGTTTCAGGGAGTTTTCTGCCGGCGAGTTCCCCACCGCTATTCAATGACATTTGGTCACTTTTTTGGGCCCTGGGGAGTTTCTCACCGGTTTAATCCACACTTCAGGCGGGATTCTACGGCCGCGTCATTCGCCCGTCCAAGGTCAATGGATTTTTCCATTGTCGGCTTCTCAATCGTGGCGTACTTGTGGCCGGCAGGGCAGAAGAATCCAGCCCGTAGAATGTTTTTAGCACTGGGGAACTGGACTCGGAGATCGGGACGTCATTTGAAAGGGTGCCCCGATCTCTAAGTGAGCTTGCCCCCCACCCATGGAAAATGTCACCCTCCACACACATGGACACTACCCACACCTACCCAAGTGAGGACACCCTGCAATGGGGTCGCTGGGGATCCCCCCTCTTCAGGCCCCCACCTCCCCAAACCCCCTGACAGCATCACCTTCCAGAGGCCCCTTCTTACCAGCCCTGCACTCCCCCACCCATCAAACCCATCCTCCACCCTCATTTCATGGGAATTGGTCCCCCACACCCCCAGACCCTTGGCAGTGCCACCTTGGCGCTTGGGTAACCATGCATTGGCACATTGGCACCCAGGCAGTGCTCTTGCCAGCTTGGCAGTGCCACCCAGGCACCTTGGCAGTGCCTGGCTGCAGCCTCCCTGGGGAGGCCGGAGAATTGACGGAGGCCAATGGATCCCTTGCAGGTAGGTCATAAGTAGGTTTATAACCTACTTCCGAGAACGCTGTTTAGTCCCGCCCCTTTTGGGCAGAGTTCCAACTCTTGACATTTCGCGGGACTTGGGTGAATCCTGTGAGGCACGGAGGCTTTCAGGAGGTCCACTGGAGACCTCTCACGGGATGCTCCGGTAGAGATCTCCAGCGCAACGTGACAAGAGAATCGCAAGAGAATGATGGATAGGTAATGACTCCTGATCCATTAGGTCTGTCCCACACAATCGCAATACCTTGGGCGGGATTCTCCCCTACCCGGCAGAGCGGGCGGTCCCAGCGCCGAGGAGTGGCGTGAACCACTCCGGTGTCGGGCTGCCTCGAAGGTGTGGAATCCCCCACACCTTCAGGGGCAAGGCCGGCGCCGGAGTGCTTTGCGCCCAGCCGGCCGGCACGGAGGGGGCTTGGCGCCACGCCAACCGGCGCCAAAGGGCCTCCGCCAGCCGGCGCGAGTTGGCGCATGCGCGGGAGAGCCAGCGTGTGCTGCCGTCATCCCAGCGAATGCGCAGGGGGGATTCATCTCTGCGTCGGCCATCGCAAGCTTTTACACCAGCCGACGCGGAGGAATAGAGTGCCCGCACGGCACATGCCCGCCCTCGGATCGGTGGGCCCCGATCGCGGGCCAGGGCACCGTGGGGGCACCTCCCGGGGCCAGATACCCCGTGCCCCACCCCCCAGGACCCCGGAGGCCGCCCGCGGTAAGTACCTACTCTAATTTACGCCGGCGGGACCGGCCGAAAACGGGTGGCCACTCAGCCCATCGCCGGCCGGAGATTCGCGGGGGGGAGCCGCGGCCGCCGACCGGCGCGGCACGATTCCCGCCCCCGCCAAATCCCCGGTGCCGGAGAATTCGGCAGCCGGCGGGGGCGGGATTCACGCTGCCCCCTGGTGATTCTCCGACCCGGCAGGGGGTTGGAGAATCCTGCCCCTTGTGTATCACAGTATATGCCCTCCGCGTCAGACTGAAACCACATGATAAGACTATGACGTAGGCGAAAGAAGGCCATTTGGCCCAACAGGTCTGCCCTGCTATTCAGTGGGATCATGACTGATCTGATCTAGTGATCCACTTTGCTTCCATAGCCCATAACCTTTGATTCCCATTCTGATTAAAAATCTATGAGCTTTGAACACACTTAATGACCCAACCTCTGCGGTAAGGAATTCCACACGTTCACTGCCCTCTGATGTTGTTGGAAAAGTGAAAAATCCTATAAAACCCGAAACCAATTGGGGGGGATGATATCTGGACAATATCCTTCTGACCGAACTAGTGATCAAAACTAGTCCAGGAGATCACTGGCCCTGAATTCTGAGTAAGAGGTGACATACATCCCAACCAGAAACAGGGCAGTTCTCCTGCTTTTGAGAATTAAGCAAGTCAATGTACACTCATGAGATGGCAACCTGTTCTAGATGTCCACTATTATGTGGGAAGAGAACCATCTCCCTACATCTAACCTAGATTGGACCTTGCACACAACAAAATTTAATCAGATACTATCATGGTTCGCACGTCAAATTTGTGGATGTCTATCACTGATTCAGCTTAGCACGTGGTCACTACTTTTAGTATTTGAGAGAGGGGAGGAAATTGACAAAGAAAAAATATAAAATGTTTCACGTTCTCTTTTCATTCATGCCATCATTTTTGTTTTACAGCAGGTACTTTTCTGATTGTAACCTTTTCTCTCGTCACAGAAAGACACGACACGTAAACATCTTATTATTTATGGGCTACATGACCAGGTTTAACCTGGCCATTGTCACTCAGTGGTGTGAAGGGAACAGCCTGTACCAGCACTTGCACGTACAAGAAATAAAGCTGGAGATGTTTCAGCTAATTGACATTGCTCGTCAGACAGCCCAAGGAATGGAGTGAGTACAACTGCATAAAACCGGCATTGTGGCGCATTGACGTGACTTCTGACCCTGGTTTATACATTCAAGTAAAAACTTTGTTGTGGTGTAGTTTAGTTTCACATTTAACTCCTTTTGAATATTCTACTCTGATAACTACACTTATTTTTTGACGTTCTGGTATTTTCACCCTGCTGAACACATTATATTAAGCCATGATGAATAGACAAGAAGCGGTAAAGGAGTCCCAAGGTAATAGCTTTAGGCTGTGACGTAGTGTTGAATCACTACACTTTTTTATTCATCAGTCATTCTAGCGTTGAATCAAGACTGTTGGAATCTTTGCTGCCATATAGTGCCAGCCATGGCTCAGATGTAGCACTCTCATCTCTGAATCAGAAAGTTGTGGTGTCCAAGTTCCACTGATGAGACTTGAAGCTGATGTTCCAGTGTAATAGTGAGGAAGTGCTGCAGTATTGCTGAAAGAGAGGCCCTGCCCTCTCTCAGGTGGATGTTAAAGATCCCATAAGACAACAGCAGGGGAGTTCTTTCTGCTATTCTGGTCAATGTTTATTCCCCACTTATCATCAGTAAAACAGACTATCTGACCATTATTACATTGCTGTTTATGCATATTGGTTCCCACATTTCCTACATCACAACATTTTAATAAATGTTCCATTGGCTATAAAACAATCTGGGATGTCCGGAGGTTGAAAAAGCCACCGATATAAGTGAAATTATAGCACCTGAAATATAAGTTTAACAGGAACTCGTATCTCTGATTTGTACCAGTTATACTACATGGGTGGATCAACTAGTGTTGCAAGGTCTAAGGTACCACCATCAGGCAAGACCCATCCGAAGTGGAGGTGCAGTGTTATATGGCAGGAGTCAGTGCTCCAGGGAGTTCCCAACACTGGCTGTGGATCCCTTGAAGGCTCATGGCACCAGTACAAACATGGACAATGAAACCATGGCTAACCAGTCAGTGTTCCTCCACTTTGAACATAACTTGGCAGAACCACTGAGAGCAGTGAGGGTTCAGAACATAATCTGGATGGGGTTCGCATGTCTGTCACCCCAAGAATGACTCCGTAGCATCATTATTGACCAAGATCGCTGAGTTCTAAAGGACTGAGCTTGCAGATGGTGGTGTCAGTGATGGTATTGATGGCAGTGATCCTAGTAGTGACTTTGTGAAGACAGAGTCCTATCTTCACACTGAGGACATGGTGTATGACTGTGTGCAGCATTATTACCATGCTAAATGGGATACATTTAGAAGGGATCTAATAGCTTAAAACTGGGCATCCATAGGCACTTTGGGCCATTAAAGGAGAAGAATTAAATTCCACCACCACCTGCGCCCTCATGATCTGGCATATCCCTCATTCTACCATTATCATCAAGCTAGGAGGTCAACTCTACTTCAATGAAAAGTGCAGAAGCGCAAGCCAGGAACAACATTTGCCTTACCTGAAAAATGAGGTGCCAGCCTGTTGAAGCTGTAACACTGGACCACGTGGATGCTATACTCAGAGTTAAAAGTACCCATGGCCAAGTGATCAGATCAAAGCTCTGTGGTGCAGTCAGGAATGGTGGTGAACAATTAAATAACTGATGGAAGGAAGAGGTTTCACAATTATCCCTGTCCTCAATGTCGACAGAGCCCAGCAGATGAGTGCAAAAGACAAGGTGAAAGTGTTCATAACCACCTTCAGCCGGACGTAGATGATCTTTCTCAGCCCCTTCCATTACAGATGCCAGCCCTAAGTCAATTTGATTTACTCCATGTAATTTCAAGAAAAGGCTGTGCACAAAGGATGTGGGCCATGGCAAAATACTGGCAATAGCACTGAAGACCTATGCTCAATAATTGCCATGGCACAAAGCAGATAAATCGAATCTGTTCAATTACTGCTCCACCGGGCTACCCACAATCATCAATAAGGTGAAGTTAAGTGCCAAAGACAGTGCCATCAGTCAGCATTTACTCAGCACTAACCTGTTTCCAGTGCTCAGTTTGGGTTCCACCGGAACCACTTGGCTCAAGTTCTCATTACGGCCTTAATCCAATCATGGTCAAAGGACCTGAATTCCTGAGGTGAAGTGAGAGATTCAGTGACTGAATGAGGCATCAAGGAGCCCCAGTAAATTTGAAGTCTGTGGTAATCAGGAGGAAAGCGGTCATTTGGCTGGAGTCCGATCGAGTACAAAGGCGAATGGTTGTGGTTGCAGGCCAATAATTTCAGCTCCAGGACACCAGTCGAGGAGCTCCTTGGGGCAATTGTGGCCGAGCTATCTTTGCCTGCTTTATTAAGCCAATGTCAGAAATGGTGATCAAAAAGCTATCATCAATTGTTATAAAAATCCACCTGGTTCACTAATATGCTGTAGGGAAGGAAATCCACTGTCGTTATCCAGTTCAGCCTTATATGACTTTAGATCTACAGCAATGCAGTTGCTCTTAACTGTCCTTTGAAATGGCGCAGCAAGCCATTGACATCCAATGGCAACTAGGGAAGGGCAACAAATGTTGGGCTAGCCAGCAACACCAAAATCCCATGATAGAATAAAGACATAACCTTTGCTGCACCATGAGTTCAGAAATAGGGATTTTGCTAATAATTGCCCAGTGTTCAGTTCCAATTGCAGTTGTTCAAATGATGAAGTAGTCTGTTCCCACATGCAACCAGACCTGGGTAACATCCAAGCTTGGGCTGCTATGTGACAAGTAACATTCACACCACAAAAGTGCCAGCTAATGACCATTTCTAACATGAGACAGTGCCTTCCCTTGGCATTCAGCAGCATTACGATTATTGAATCCCACACCATTAACATTCTGGGGGTCACCATTGACCAGAAATATAATTTGGCTAGCCATATAACTATTGTGGCTACAAGAGTAGGCCAGAAGCTGGATATCTTAGAGTAAGTTTCACCTCCTGACTTCCCAATGCTTTTCATCACCTACAAGACACAACCTAAGAGTATGATGGAATACTCTCCACTTGCCTGGATGAGTGCAGCTCCAGCAACACTCCCATCCAAGACAAGGCATCTCGCTTGGTTGGCATCCTGCCACCACCTTAAACGTAACACTCGCTCCACCACTGTTGCACTGCAGGAACGTTCCATAGTTTATTCAGCAGCATCTTCCAGACCTGTAACCTGCGCCACCTAGAAGAAGCAAGGAAGCAAGCACATGGGAACATCACCCCTCACAAATGCCCCTCCAATTCACACACTACCCCAACTTTGAAATATATCGGGCAAAATTCTCCGTTTGGGGACTATTGCAACCGATTTACATTTTCCCTGGGAGCACAAATCGGGAAGCAACTCTGTATCCCTTGCCATGCAAATTTATGCATGACGAGGAATACGAGGGATTCCCACTGTCTGGCCGCCATTTTGAGCGGGCTGCCTGATAGTGACGTTGGCGGCTGGCCAGCCCCACCACAAAGAACCCCCCCACCACACCGCATAGCAGCCCCCACACCACAAAGCACCCCCCCCCCCCCACGCTGCACCGCAAAGCAGCCCCGAATCCTGAATTGCCTGGGTGACCCCCCCCAGGGATCCCTGGGGGTGGGGTCTCCCTATTAAGTGGGTCTCTGGGGGCGCCCTATTAAGGGGGTCTCTTGGGGGGTTCTCCCATTTTGGGGTTCTGGAGAGGAGGCTACATGGGAGAGGGGGGTTCTAGTTGAGGAGGGATGGGCAAGTAGTGCATTGTGGGGAGAGGGTGGCCCTCTGATGGATTTTGGAGGCAACTCCCCATTGGTCCACAGTGAGGTCCACCGTCAGGGCCACGGTGGTAAATACCAGAAGGACCGGAGAATAATGGAGGGCCAGAGAATAGGGTGCCAGACCCGCTAAATGGATGCAAATGGGTTATTCACAGAACCACAGAATAATACAATGTAGAAGATGCCCTTCGGCCCATCAAGCCTGTACCGACCCATGAAAGACCTGACCTGCCTACCTAATCCCCATTTGCCAGCACTTGGCCCATAGCCTTAAAGGCTATGGCACTAATACCCATTTTCACTCATTTACATCCTCCCGCTGACACACAGTCGTAATCTTTGATACTGGTGCCAGCGGGGGAATTGGAGCATCGGGCGCCGATCCTGATTTTCCCATGTTGCCTGATTCTCCATCCCATCGGGAAATGCGCTTCAGACATCCTGGGACGGCGAATCCAGCTTTCCTTCTTCCAGAGTGGGTCAAAATCTTACAACGCCCACCTGGCAGAACTGGGAACGCTCTCACCTTACAGACAACAGCGGTTGAAGAAGGCGGCTCATCACCACCTCCTCAGGACAAATGGGGATGGAAAATAAATGCTGGCCTTGACAGCGACATCCACATCCTGTGAATGAATACATTTTGAAATGAGAAAACAGCAGAACCAGTATTTCAAATGCAGAGGATTTCTCTTTCCATCTATGTCAGCAACTAATTGACTAATACTTATGATGGATCTTGGGTCCTTTTCTATATGACTCATCAGATAAACTTGCTGAGCCTTCTGGAAAGCTCATGTGAGGCTTTTATTGAAGAGTAGGATTCTTGGAATTAAATGCAAATTAGTTCCCTGATTGAAAAATGGCATAACAACAGAAAGCTTCTCTGTTTTTCCTGAATTCATTTTTTATCTTGTATACCGGTGGTGTAAGTCAAGGGAGAAATGAGACTGATTTAAGAAAACCGAACTTGAGTCCAAATCTGATTGATATTGGCAGAGCACTATCCGTGTGAACATTAGTCTGCATTCTGCTATTGCTGCAGCTGCTTATTTTGTTTTAATAACCTCTCGTGTTCCCCACAGCTTGTGAGCCATAGGTCTAAATGTCAGTTTCTAATGTTGAAGATTTTATCCCCCACAGATAAATTAGCTACTTTGCACATCATTCATAGCAATCTCTATCTGTCACTGTTTAAGAAACACAATAGGGTACACAGGCCCTGTTGTTCAATTTTATTTTCATTGAATAAACATTGCTGAATTAGTACAATGGTTAATTGTAATTGACGATGAGGAAATTGTGCCTCTGAAAAAATCCAATGGTGACTGTTAAGGCATTTGTAAATTGGATGAGTTCTGTCAATGATACTCTTCCCATTGATGGCTGCTCTCTAATATTAGGCAGACCCCTCTAGAGACCCGACTGTGCTGGAGACGCACATTCTCACGAGTTGCTGTTATTTCAAATTTGATCTGATTCTTCTTATTTTCTACTCGTTAGTTACAAGCTCCAATGGACCAAAGTTTGGAATAGCTGAAAAAGAATTGTTAAAATGGGAGAGCAGTGTACTATGTTGTGTCTCACTCTCCTGGGAGCCCCCAACTCAAAAGTAAAACTACCATGATTAGATAATGGTACCTGGGGCAGGTTTAGCTTAGTTGGCTGGACAGCTGGTTTGTGACGCAGAGCGAGGCCAGCAGCATGGGTTCAATTCCCGTGTCGGCTGAGGTGATTCGTGAAGGCCCCACTTTCTCAACCTTGCCCCTCGCCTGAGGTATGGTGATCCTCCGGTTAAATCACCAAAGGTCAGCTCTCCCCCTCAAAGGGGAAAGCAACCTATGGTCATCTGGAACTATGGTGACTTTACGTTATATAGATAAGACCAGGCGTCCTCTGCTGTAATGTTGTAATGTTCTCTAGAAATCCATATTTAAATTAACTTAAAAGTTGAGGGGAAAAGCCTTGGTCTAACAAATCCCTTGAAAATATCATAGTTTTTAACATTTTATCCAAAATTGCTTGTGACAGTTTCACCGATACTTTGTAAAGATAGCCTAGAAATTCCATGTAGTGAAATGCACCACTTTAATGCCAGTGGAAACTGCAATGTGCCTCTGAAAAAACTGGGTCAGCTTATTTTCATAACTTTAGAAGTCAAACATGCATAAAATAGAAGCAATCTTTTGGGATGCATGGAAATGACAGTGTAGTTCTTTTACATATTAAAAAAAACCCTAACGTTTCCAGGCTGGGGGGGCAAAAGTTAAGTAAGGTACAAGTCCTGTACAAGTCCTAAGGTACAAGTCCCTGGTCAGTTAACTGTAAGCTAACTTGGTTCTGTGGGCCCATTTTTAACTCTGAGAAAGTGAATGGGTTTTGAGTGAGCTAAAATCTTGCCATATGTCTCATAATTATTTTTGTGGAAATTTACAAGAATGTCTAATAGAGGAGAAGTTGTTACAAACAGCCAAAGTAGTGACAAGGGCCAGGTAAACAAAGAGGATGCCACATTTTCAGAGTCTGCTCTATTTTGTAGAGATGGGTTTGCATGGCAAAGGGCAAACAAGAGTGTTGGGTTCTGTGGCAGTAAACCTATGAGTAAGGCCACTCAAGCCATGTAGAACGAGGTGACCTCTGGACTACAGACCTCAAAAAGCTCAATGACCTGACCAGGGCATGCAAGATATCACTTAATTTTCTTTCAGGGACACTTTCAGTGCTGTCGCACACAGTATTGATAAGAAAGGCAAATCCAGTGTCGATTTTCAATTTAAAATATTTACCTGGAAAGAGAGAAAATTTGCATTATGGCGAGAAACATCACTGTGCTGGAACATAATAGCCTGACTGTGGTTTGCTTTTTTTATAGTTATTTACATGCAAAGAATATTATCCACAGAGACATGAAGTCAAACAGTATCCTTTTCAATTTGATCTTTGACCCTTTCAGCAGGATGATACGCAGCAGAAATAAATGCCAAATTTTGATGAGTGCCAAGCATGAAATTTTCCATCATGACATTACCAAAATCAATGGAATTCATATCTCCAACCGCGCAAATCAGTTTATTTTATTTGCAGCTCAGGTTTCACTCTTGCATTGTGCACTGTGCTGCTTCCTCGCCTAACTCACTGGTATGTGTTCTTCTCGATTCATAATTGACAACTAAGCCCATCAATAGAAAGATGCATGTTCCAAGAGCCATATCAATTTGATTTGGGTTTATGAATGTTAACTAGGCTGCCTGCTGAGCCCCTATGTTGATGCCCAGGAGTCTGGTGCAATTACCATTTTTCTCACTGCTGGCAGGTTGATAAACAGGCAGGTTCATGGCGATTAATTACAAAAAAAAAAATCTTTATTGTCACAAGTAGGCTTATATTAACACTGCAAAGAAGTTACTGTGAAAATCCCCTAGTCGCCACACTCCGGCGCCTGTTCAGGTTCACTGGGGGAACGTCCAAATTACCTAATAGCACGTCTTTTGGGATTTGTGGGAGGAAACCAGAGCACCCGGAGGAGACCCACGCCGACACGGGGAGAATGTGCAGACTCCGCACAGACAGTGACCCAAGCTGGGAATCGAACCTGGGACCCTGGCGCTGTGAAACCATTGTGCTAACCACTGTGCTACCGTGCTGCACCATTAGCCTCTTTAGGATACAATTAGCAAACCTTGGCTCTGCCCTTTGTGCTTGCAAGGCAGTAAGTGAAACAATGGTCACTCCATTGACGAAAGGCTGTGTGTGTTGTGCAGGCATTTATATGATTGTTTAAAATTTTGAGAGACTACATAGTACCTATAGAATCACAGAATTTACAGTGAAGAAGGAGGCCATTCGGCCTATCGAGTCTGCACCGGCCCATAGAAAGGGCACCCTACTTAAGCCCAAGCCTCCACCCTATCCCAGTAACCCCACCTAACCTTTTGGACGCTAAGGGGCAATTTATCATGGTCAATCCACCTAACCTGCACATCTTTGGACTGTGGGAGGAAACCGCAACACCTGGAGGAAACCCATGCAGACAAAGTGTAAACTCCACAAAGTCACCCGAGGCCGGAATTGAACCTGGGACCTTGGAGCTGTGAGGTAGCAGTGCTAACCACTGTGCCTCTGTGCCGCACCTGATTGAAATAGCGGACTTGGCATGTATGAACAGAATGTGACTGGTTAAAGTGTCATTACTATGTGGAACAAAATTAAGCACGAGGATACTTAAGCAAATTATTAAATGTTGTCAAATAGTGGACGTAGGATTAGTTAAATGCATAAGATATTATTTTGCTGTTGAAGTGGTCTGTAGTTCTAAACAGCCGCAATGTTTGATGTTATGAAGCAAACTCCGCTTGATTAGAGTTGAAAACTTGCAGATCAGCGGGTACTCGCAAATTTCAGACTACATGTCTGAAGATCTCATAGTAGACTGCGTGGTTATCATATTTATTTATTCCGAAGATTGCTTTGAATCTGTAATAAAATACGATATCCAGAGTATGACAGATGCAGGCTAGATATTTTTGCTATATTATCTATTTATTCATCTATATCTTTTATATTGAAAATGATTCCATATTTCATGGTTTCCTGTCAGTCACACTTGCTTCCACATTCTCTGGTGTCAGTTAGAGCAATCTTGGTTCACTTAGCCCTATGCTGAGCCAGAAATGTTTATGAAACTAGAACTTCAGCCAATCAGATGCCCAAATATTTTATGAAATATTTTTTCACCCATTTCTCTTCCCCCCCCCCCCCCACCCCCCCGCCGCCGCCCCCCTCACCTTGCTAACAAGTTAAAAATAAAATTTTTTATTTTCAGTGTATCCATTAACAACGGAGATGTCCACATGTTTAGAATTGCCAACAGATGAGAAGGCTGGTTATAATTTGAGGCTGTCTGCTCTTTTGCAGCTTCCTTCACTGAGGAGCAGAGGAAATGATGGAGATAATACATTTACGCTTTATGTCTGGGATTGTGTGGTGCGATGGAGAGAAGCATGGAATAGTATAGTACACAAGGCAGCTATTTATCGCATTGAATCTGTTCCAGGTCTTTCAAAGTGCAATCCATTTATTTCCAATTCCTGCGCTTTCCTGATATCTCTGCAATTTATTTCTCCTTACTTACCAATTCCCCTTTGAAGGCTACTATTGAATCTGTATCCACCACTCTATTGGCCAGTGCATTCCAAATCTTACCCACTCTTTGCTTTAAAAAGCTTTCGCTCGGATTCTTTTACCAAGCATGATAAATCTGTGCCTTCCATTATTGACCCCCTCAGCCACTGAAAAGTTTCTTTCGTCACTCCATCTCAATTGTTCATGACCTGAACAATTCTAACAAATCTCCTGTTAGCCATCACTGCTCTAAGGTGAACATGACCAGCTTCTCTCATCTATCCATATGACTGTAATCCATATCCCTCTAACCAATTCAGTATATCTCTTCCTTACCCTGTCCATGGCCTTAATGCCCATCCTAAAGTGAGGTGAATAGAACTGTACACAATTCTTCCCTGGGGCTAAACTAGTGTTTTATCTAGAGCTCAAGTGAAAATCCACCTCATTGTATATCATATGCAATAATGGGTGGGATCTTTTAAGTTGGCCTGACAGCGACAACCCCACTCCTCTCCTCCTCCCTTCGCCGCATGTTCCCCGGCGACGGAGGGTGCGAATAACAGGAAACTCCATTGACACCGGCGGGACAGAAAGATCCCATCGCTGGCCAATGGTAGGCTGTCACCGCAAAACACGCCATGGTGGAGGGGGTGGAAATATCCGCTCAATGCTTCTCTTCATATAAAGTCGGGCATCCCCTAATTTATAGTGGACAATCAGGAGAAGTCCCCAGAAACTCATCTCCCATACGGTATAGGTGTATATCCATTTCGATTATGAGTGGTTAGCACTGCTGCCTCTCAGTGTCAGGGACCCAGGTTCGATTCCGACCTTGGGCGACTGTGTGGAGTTTGCACATTCTTCCCATGTCTGCGTGGGTTTCATCCGGGTGCTCTGGTTTCCTCCCATAGTCCAAAGATATGCAGGTTAGATGGATTGGATATGCTAAATTGTCCCTAGGTGGGATTACAAGGATAGGGTAGGGGATTGGGCATAGGTTAGGGTGCCCATTCAGAGGGTTAGTGCAGACTCGATGGGCGGAATGGCCTCCTCCTGCACAGTAGGGATTCTATGTAATTCTATGAATTTGTAAGTCCACATTAAATAATGGAAACAACCTATGTAAACTTCTCACTGTGTAACTCCAGCCAACAATGGGACTGTAGTGCCACTGGGGAGAAGTTTAAATATAGGGCTGTATTTTTCGGCTGGGCCTGCTGCACGTTCGCCACGGACAGACGGGACCATATAAAGGTCCGTTGACCTCGGGCGGGAATTTCCGGTCACCAGGCGGGCGCGGCTGAAAAATCTCATCCACAGCTTCTCAACGGGCATTTTTCAATCCAGATGTGTACGTAGGAATTTATAATGAAAAGTTAACAAGTGTGTGCAGATGTGAACATTTCAATATATTGTACATATGCAGAGAGTATTTACTTCAGGGGGGAAGGTGTTTACAAACTTTCTGTAATCTTATTAACTCAACAACTCTTATATTCCTTTGACTAATTTTGGGTCTTAAATGATTTTAAATCCATCCATGCCACAATTTGTGGCTTTAGAATTGCTATTGAAGAAATGCAACCACTGTACTCCAAATCGCAGGGTTGTTACTGTGCAGAACGAAGCCATTTGGCCCATCGTGCCTGCACCGGCTCTCCAAACAAGCATCAAGACTTTTTCCCCGCACCCCTGCACATTGTTTTTATTCAAATGATCATCTAGTACCCTCTTGAATGCCTTGATTGAACCTGCCTCCACCACACTTCCAGGCAGTGCATTCCAGACCCAAACCATGGGCGAAATTCTCCTGAAACGGCGCGATGTCCGCCGACTGGTGCCCAAAGCGGCGCCAATCAGACGGGCATCGCGCCGCCCCAAAGGTGCGGAATGCTCCGCATCTTTGGGGGTCGAGCCCCAACATTGAGGGGCTAGGCCGACGCCGGAGGAATTTCCGCCCCGCCAGCTGGCGGAAACGGGGCAAAATTCTCCCGAAACGGCGCGATGTCCGCCGACTGGCGTCCAAAACGGCGCCAATCAGACGGGCATCGCGCCGCCCCAAAGGTGCGGAATGCTCCGCATCTTTGGGGGCCGAGCCCCAACATTGAGGGACTAGGCTGACACCGGAGGAATTTCCGCCCCGCCAGCTGGCGGAAACGGCCTTTGTTGCCCCGCCAGCTGGCGCGGAAATGACATCTCGGGGCGGCGCATGCGCGGGAGCGTCAGCGGCCGCTGACAGTTTCCCACGCATGCGTAGTGGAGGGAGTCTCTTCCGCCTCTGCCATGGTGGAGACCGTGGCGGAGGCGGAAGGGAAAGAGTGCCCCCATGGCACAGGCCCGCCCGCGGATCGGTGGGCCCCGATCGCGGGCCAGGCCACCGTGGGGGCACCCCTCCGGGGCCATATCGCCCCGTGCCCCCCCCCGGACCCCGGAGTTTAATCCACGCCGGCGGGACAGGCAATTTATCGGCGGGACTTCGGCTCCCCTCCGAATATCCGGTGCCGGAGACTTCGGCAACCGGCGGGGGCGGGATTCACGCCAGCCCCCGGCGATTCCCCCGGCGGGGGGTCGGAGAATGTCGCCCCACATTCTTATCTGAAAATGTTTTTTTTTCACATCACATCTTGTTCTTCTGCAAATCACTTTAAATCTGTGCCCTCTCGCTCTAAATCCTTCTATGAGCAGGAACAGTTTCTCCCTATATATGGAAGATTCAGCTGCCACATTTTAAGTTGTTTGGCTGCTAACATTTCAATGTCTGAATGGACCATCGGTTTTTAAAAATAAATTTAGAGCACCTAATTGTTTTTTTCCAATTAAGGGGCAATTTAGCATGGCCAATTCACTTACCCTGCACATCCTTTTGGGGTGTGGGGGTGAGACACACGCAGACACGAGGAGAATGTGCAAACTCTTTTTAAAAAATATATATTTATTAAAGTTTTCAACACAATTTTTCTCCCTTACAAACAATAACCACCCCCCCCCCCGTAACAAAAAAAAAGAAACAAGAAATCGCGCGGAGCAAGGTATATACATGGCAAAATAATATATTTACATAGCTTTGTACACTGGCTCTCTCCCGTACGTGCCAGTTTCCCCGACTCTTCATGTTATCTCTTGCTCATCCACCCCCCCAGGCAAATCCCCCCCCCCCCCCCCCCCCCCCCCAAGGTTGCTGCTGCTGCTGACCAACCTTCCTCTAGTGCTCCACGAGATAGTCTAGGAACGGTTCCCACCGCCTGTAGAACCCCTGCGCAGACCCTCTCAAGGCGAACTTGATCCTCTCCAACTTTATGAACCCAGCCATATCGTTTATCCAGGCCTCCACGCTGGGGGGCTATGCCTCCTTCCACATTAGCAAGATCCTTCGCCGGGCTACTAGGGACGCAAAGGCCAGAATACCGCCCTCTTTCGCCTCCTGCACTCCCGGTTCGTCCACTACTCCGAATATTGCTAGCCCCCAGCTTGGCTTGACCCGGACTTTCACCACCTGAGATATTGCTCCCGCCACTCCTCTCCAGAACCCCTCCAGTGCCGGGCATGACCAAAACATATGGACATGGTTCGCCGGGCTCCCTGAGCACCTTCCACATCTGTCCTCTACTCCAAAGAACCTACTCAACCTCGCCCCCGTCAAGTGCGCTCTGTGAACCACCTTAAATTGTATCAGGCTGAGCCTGGCACACGAGGAGGAGGAATTAACCCTACCTAGGACATCAGCCCACAGACCTTCCTCGATCTCCTCCCCCAGCTCCTCCTCCCATTTACCCTTCAACTCTTCTACCAGCGCTTCCCCCTCTTCTTTCATCTCCTGGTGTATTGCCGACACCTTGCCCTCCCCGACCCATACACCCGAGATCACCCTGTCTTGAATTTCTTGCGCCGGGAGCAACGGGAATTCCCTCACCTGTCGCCTCACAAAAGCCCTCACCTGCATATATCTAAAGGCATTTCCCGGGGGTAACTCAAACTTCTCCTCCAGTGCCCCTAGGCTCGCAAACGTCCGTCAATGAACAGGTCCCCCATTCTTCTGATCCCCGCCCGATGCCAGCTCTGGAACCCCCCGTCCATCTTCCCCGGGACAAACCGATGGTTGCCCCTGATCGGGGACCACACCGATGCTCCCATTGCACCCCTGTGCCGTCTCCACTGGCCCCAGATCCTTAGCGTTGCCGCCACCACCGGGCTCGTGGTATACTTTGTCGGCGAGAGCGGCAGCGGTGCCGTCACCAACGCCCCCAGGCTCGTTCCTTTGCAGGACGCTATCTCCATCCTCTTCCATGCCGCCCCCTCTCCCTCCATAACCCACTTGCAGATCATCGACACATTTGTTGCCCAGTAGTAGCTCCCCAGGTTTGGCAGCGCCAACCCTCCTCGGTCCCTACTGCGTTCCAGGAACCCTCTCCTTACCCTCGGGGTCTTATTCGCCCACACAAACCCCATAATACTCCTGCCTACTCTCTTAAAAAAAAGCCTTAGTGATCACGATGGGAAGGCACTGAAACACAAACAAAAACCTCTGAGGACCACCATTTTGACCGATTGCACTCTACCCGCCAGCGAGAGCGGTAGCATGTCCCATCTTTTGAAATCCTCCTCCATTTGCTCCACCAACCTCGTCAGATTCAGTTTATGTAGGGTCCCCCAACTCCTGGCTATCTGGATCCCCAGATACCGAAAGCTCCCCTCCGCCCTCCTCAGCGGTAGGTCCCCTATCCCTCTTT
Organism: Scyliorhinus torazame; assembly: GCF_047496885.1. Classification (NCBI taxonomy): domain Eukaryota; kingdom Metazoa; phylum Chordata; class Chondrichthyes; order Carcharhiniformes; family Scyliorhinidae; genus Scyliorhinus; species Scyliorhinus torazame. The sequence continues at coordinate 185,720,959 of NC_092719.1, forward strand.
CTTGGTCCCCCACCTGTAATACAAAGAGCTCACTCTTCCCTACATTGAGCTTATAGCCCGAAAACTCCCCAAACTCCCTTAGAGTCTGCATGACCTCCACCATCCCCTCCATTGGATCCGCCACGTACAGCAACAGGTCATCCGCAAATAGCGACACCTGATGCTCTTCTCGCCCTCGGACCACCCCCCCTCCATTTATTAGACTCCCTCAATGACATGGCCAATGGTTCGATCGCCAATGCGAACAACAGGGGGGACAGGGGGCACCCCTGTCTCGTCCCTCGGTACAGTCGAAAGTACTCCGACCTCCGCCGGTTCGTCACTACACTCGCCACCGGGGCTCTGTAAAGGAGCTTAACCCAACTGATAAACCCTACCCCGAACCCAAACCTACGCAGCATCTCCCAGAGGTACTCCCACTCTACTCAGTCAAAGGCCTTCTCCGCGTCCATAGCTGCCACTATCTCCGCTTCTCCCTCCACCGATGGCATCATTATCACGTTTAAGAGCCGCCGCACATTGGTGTTGAGCTGCCTACCCTTTACAAATCCTGTCTGGTCCTCGTGAATCACCCCCGGGACACAGTCCTCGATCCTCGTGGCCAGCACTTTTGCCAGCAACTTTGCATCCACATTAAGGAGCGAGATCGGCCTGTACGATCCACATTGCAGTGGGTCCTTGTCCCGCTTTAGGATCAAAGAAATTGTCGCTTCCGATATTGTCGGAGGTAGGGTCCCCTCCTCTCTTGCCTCATTAAAGGTCCTCACTAGTAGCAGGGCCAACAGGTCTACATACTTCCTGTAGAACTCCACCGGGAACCCGTCCGGTCCCGGGGCCTTCCCCGCCTGCATGCTCCCCAAACCCTTGCTCAGCTCCTCCAACCCAATTGGTGCCCCCAGACCAGCCACCTCTTGCTCCTCCACCCTCGGGAATCTCAGTTGGTCTAGTTGTCGTCTCATACCCTCTTCCCCCGCTGGGGGCTGGGATCTGTACAGCTCTTCATCGAAGGCCTTAAATACCTCGTTTATTTTCGTCGCACTCCGAACGGTGGCTCCCTTCCATCTTTGACTCCCCCTATTTCCCTCGCTGCCATCCTTTTACGGAGCTGGTGTGCCAGCATCCGACTAGCCTTTTCCCCATACTCATAGGTCGCCCCCTGCGCTTTCCTCCACTGTGTATCCTCCGCCTTCCCTGTGGTCAACAGGTCAAACTCCGTCTGGAGCCGTCGTCTTTCCCCAAGTAACCTTTCCTCCGGGGCCTCTGCGTATCTCCTGTCCACTCTCAAAATCTCCCCCACTAACCTCTCCCTTTCCATGCCCTCTGTCTTCCCCCTATGAGCCCTAATGGAGATTAGCTCTCCCCTGACCACCGCTTTCAACGCCTCCCATACCACCCCTACCCGCACCTCCCCGTTGTCGTTGGCCTCCAAGTACCTTTCGATACACCCCCTCACCTTCCCACACACCACCTCATCCGCCAGCAGGCCCGCATCCAGCCGCCACAGCGGGCGTTGGTCCCTCTTCTCTCCCAGCTCCAGTTCCATCCAGTGCGGGGCATGGTCCGAAACGGCTATGGCCGAATACACTGTCCCCTCCACCCTCGGGATGAGCGCCCTGCCCAGAACAAAAAAATCTATCCGGGAGTAGGCTTTGTGTACATGGGAAAAGAAAGAAAATTCCCTGGCCTGCGGCTTTGCAAACCGCCATGGGTCCACTCCCCCCATCTGATCCATAAACCCCCTAAGTACCTTGGCCGCCGCCGGCCTCTTTCCAGTCCTTGATTTGGAGCGGTCCAGTGCTGGATCCAACACTGTATTGAAGACCCCTCCCATTATCAGGCCTCCTTTCTCCAGGTCCAGAATGCGCCCCAACATGCGCTTCATGAATCATGCATCATCCCAGTTCGGGGCGTATACGTTTACCAACAGCACCCACGTCCCTTGCAGCCTACCGCTCACCATTACATATCGCCCTCCATTGTCCACCTCAATAGTCTTGGCCTCAAATGACACCCGCTTTCCCACTAATATTGCCACCCCTCTATTCTTCGCGTCCAGTCCCGAGTGGAATACCTGTCCTACCCATCCCTTTCTTAACCTGACCTGGTCCGCCACCTTCAGGTGAGTCTCTTGGAGCATGACCACGTCAGCCTTCAGTCCCTTAAGTGCGCGAACACTCGAGCCCTCTTCACCGGCCCATTCAGCCCCCTCACGTTCCACGTTATCAGCCGGATTGGAGGGGCTCTCACCCCCCCCCCCCCCCCCCCCGCCCTGCCGACTAGCCATCTCCTTGTCTGGGCCAGTCCCGTGTCCACGCCTCCCTCACCCTCCAGTCGCCCAGACGGGTGACCCCCGTCCCGACCACCTCTTCTATGTCCCATTCCCTTTCGGCCAGTGCAGCAGCAACCCTTTTTTCCCCCCCTTCCCTCCCCCCCGCCAGCCCCCTGTCTAGCTTTTTTGCTCCCCCCATGTCACTCCTGTAAGTCAGCTGACACCTGCTGACCCCGGCTACCCCCGCTATCCCATTGACCTCCCCGTGTGGGAGCTCCCCCTCCCACCTTTCTTCCCGCACGCGGGAAAAACAAAAAACCCCGCGCTTTCCAAAGCCCGCTCCGCCCCCTCTGGCGCAGCTCTTGTCGCGGCCTTGTCTCTCTCCCCCAGCCCATGTAACATTTCCTGCACGTGATTGTGATTGACCCCCTATATACAACAACCATCACACATCAAACCTCAAATAACCCCCCACCCTCACAAACCCTCAGTTAGAGTCTAACTTTTCGGTTTGTATAAATGTCCACGCCTCTTCAGGCGTTTCAAAGTAGTAGTGTTGGCCCTTGTATGTGACCCACAGTCGCGCTGGCTGCAGCATTCCGAATTTCACTTCTTTCCGGTGCAACACCGCTTTGGCCCGGTTGAAACCCGCTCTCCGCTTTGCAACCTCCGTGCTCCAGTCCGGGTATATTCGGATCTCCGCATTGTCCCACTTACTGCTCCGCTCCTTCTTGGCCCATCTCAGGACCCACTCTCTGTCCGTGAACCGGTGGAACCTCACCACCATCGCCCTTGGCGGCTCATTTGCCCGGGGCCTCCTCGCCAGCACCCGGTGTGCCCCATCCAACTCCAGCGGCCTCGAAGGGGCCTCCTTGCCCATCATCGCCCCGAGCATCGTGCTCGCGTATGCCCCGGCATCGGCCCCCTCCGCTCCTTCAGGGAGACCCAGGATCCGCAGATTCTTTCTCCTCGACCTGTTCGCCAGGTCTTCGAGTCTTCCCGCCCACCTCCTGTGTAGCGCCTCGTTCTGCTCTACTCTCACCACAAGGCCCGAGATCTCGTCCTCGTTCTGACCAACTCTTTTTGTACCTCCTGGATCTGAACCTCGTGGGCCTTCTGGGTGATCCCTAGTCCTTCGATTGCCGAAAGCATAGGCGCCAGCATTTCCTTACGCATCTCCTCGCGCTGCTCCTCGAAGCAGTGCTTAATAAACTCCTGCAGCTCCACTTTGTCTCTGGCCGCCGCCATTTTGTCTTTTTTTCCCGTTGCTCCAATTCCTGCAGCTCCACTTTGTCTCTGGCCGCCGCCATTTTGTCTTTTTTCCCCGGTTTTTCCCGTTGCTCCAATGCCACTTTCGTGGCCGTTATGCTTCGAGACCGTTTCATAAAAGTTGGAGGGGGACCTCCTTCTTACCTTCCCCACGGGTTAGTATCGAAAAAAGTTCCGTTGGGGCTCTTCTAGCGAGCCCGAAAGTCCGTGGTAGCGGGAGCTGCCGAATCGTGCGGCTCAGCTCCGCATAGCCGCACCCGGAAGTCCCAAGAATGTGCAAACTCAACATGGACAGTGTCGAACCCGGGTCCTTGGCGCCACGAGGCAGCAGTGCTAACCACAGCGCCACCGTGCTGCCCCAGAATGGACCATCAGTTAAGATGGGGGACAAATGTTATGGGGGACAGGTGTTAATGGGCGACGACCTGAAAGTTAAACAGCACTTAATGTGCTTTTATATGTTACGTAGCGACGTAACTGAAAGATGAAACCTGTACAGTTTTGTAGTTGGCTCATTGACATTTTCTATTAGCTAAGAATATAAACCAACTAAGGGTATCTCCGTGGACAACTGGTAACCTTATAACTCTTACATGGCCGAGTGTCTTTATTCCACTCAGTTTATCTTCTTGTCAGATAATATAGATTAAAGAATTGTATCACTAGCAGAACACATTATGGTTTGCAATTATTATCTTTCATTATAAGTGGATTTTATCTTCCACTCTCAAAGTGTGCAGGAAAAAATTCTGAAAATTGATCTTTGTGTGAGATGCAGTTGATCTTAGTTAGATGCAGGGAGTATTAATTTATTTTGGTACTTATAAAAAAAATTATGAAATTAATTTTTGGATGTCCCCTTAAGCAGTGAATGAATGAAGAACAAAGGCTGTAAAATCCATAGTCTCATCTTAAACAGTACAATTACCTTTTTGGGGGGAAATCACTTTGCAGTATGAAGTAAAAAGAGGAAGTTAAACTAAAGCCTAGCTTATTCTAATTATTTGGATATAAGTTACTGGGAACAGCTTTCTTTTTGGGGTTGTACGCAGTCACAATCAACAGATGTTCTCCTTAAACAGAAGTTCAGACATTTTTCTTCATGAAGGCCTTACCGTGAAGATTGGAGACTTTGGCTTAGCAACTGTGAAATCTCGGTGGAGCGGCTCCCAACAAGTAGGACAGCCTACAGGATCCATTCTTTGGATGGTGAGGAATTGGACACTTAATTGTTTAGCATGCCGAGTGTTTAGAAAGATGGTTAAATTGTAGTAGTTAAGATAAATAAAAATAAGGTTTTGTTTGGTTAAATGGGCTTCTTTGTTATCCAGAGGCTACTTTAAACAGATCCATAACCTGATACTCCCTGCAGCCATTCACTCAGGAAGTGAAAGATGTTGTCTGCATTTAAATTTTTTGACTATTAAGAGAATGATGAAGTCCCAGTGTTGTTCTTGTTAATAATACATAATCACTGCCTTATAAAATGTTCTTCTCATGATTTTAAAAGCAATTTCTGGATCACAGTCAAACAATTTGTCTACAAGGGCAGCACGGTGGTGCAGTGGTTAGCATTGCTGCCTCACAGCGCCGAGGTCCCAGGTTCGATCCCGGCTCTGGGTCAATGTCCATGTGGAGTTTGCACATTCTCCCCATGTTTGCGTGGGTTCCACCCCCACAACCCAAAAAGATGTGCAGGCTACGTGGATTAGCCATGCTAAATTGTCCCTTAATTAGAAAAAATGAATTGGGTACTCTAAATTAAAAGAAAAAACTTGTCTACAGACCTGGACTTAAACAGTAGAAGGTGTGAAGATAAATAAGGGGAATCGGTGGTGTAATGCTATTGTCCCTGGGTTAATAAACCAGAAACCCAGGCTAATGCTCTGGGGACCTGTGTTCGACTCCCACCATGGCAAAGGTGAAATTTGAATTCAATAAAAATCTGGAATTAAAAATCTAATGATGACCATGAATCCACTGTCAATGTCCACTAAAGGACATCTGGTTCACAAATGTCATTTAGGGAAGGAAATTGATCGTCTCTTACCTGATCTGGCTTACATGTAACTCCAGATCCGCAACAGTGCAGCCTTATTTAGAACATAGAACATAGAACGATACAGCGCAGTACAGGCCCTTCGGCCCACGATGTTGCACCGAAACAAAAGCCATCTAACATACACTGTGCCATTATCATCCATATGTTTATCCAATAAACTTTTAAATGCCCTCAATGTTGGCGAGTTCACTACTGTAGCAGGTAGGGCATTCCACGGCCTCACCACTCTTTGCGTAAAGAACCTACCTCTGACCTCTGTCCTATATCTATTACCCCTCAGTTTAAAGCTATGTCCCCTTGTGCTAGCCATTTCCATCCGCGGGAGAAGGCTCTCACTGTCCACCCTATCTAACCCCCTGATCATTTTGTATGCGAGCAAGCCTTTTAAGATTATGTTCGGGATTCGGCGACCCTCTGCACCAGAATTGCGCCGGGCGCAGGGACGGAAAATAGCCATTCACGCTGGAAATTCGGCGAGACGGCGCTTCCGCGGACCCGCCAGTTGTGCGCGTGGTCGGCGCAGCGCCGGTCGGTGGCCGTTGAAAGCGGCCCCCAAGGTGATTCTCTGCGCTCGACGGTCCGTGTGCCCGCCGAGTCCCGCCGGCGTGGTTCACATGTGGTCCCACCCAACGGGACCTCGCCATTCTGGCTGCGGGTGCCGTCCTGGTGGGGGGGCGGGAGCGGGGGGATCCGACTCCGGGGTGGGGGGGGGGGGCCTCCACGGTGGCCAGGCCCACGATTGGGGGCTACCGATTGGCGGGCGCGCTCATTCCGGGGTGGGCCTATGTTCCTCCGCACCGGGCCCCTGTAGGGCTCGGCCATGTTGTGCCGTGCAGGGCCGCCTTCCGGAGCAGCTCGCAGCTCTCCGGCGCTGTGCTAGCCCCCTAAACAGTGGTGCATTGTTGAGCCAGCAGGCCCATTGATGCCGGCGTACACCACTCCGGTGTTTACGCCGGCATCAACACTTGCCTGGGATTTCCGAGAATCCCGGCCCATGAGTTCAAGGGAAAATCAGGCATGGACAATAAATGCTGGCACAGCCAGCGATGTCCGCATCCCGTGAATGAAAAAAAATCTGTGCATATTTGCTACCTTTGCCGAATACTGAAATCAATTCTGTTATTTTGGGTTTTTTCTAACTTGGACTGTGCTTAAATCATGGGAATGCTCTAAATACTGCTTAAATGACAGCAAAGATAATTGTGATTAAATGTTCTTTTTGGCATCGTACAACCTTATTTTGCTTTCTTTGCCTTTTTGATTTATGATGGTGTGTTTGCTTTCTCTTAACCCTTGATTGCAATCCCCTTGTTTCTATCTCCCTAAATTGATATTTCCAAAATGTATTGTAAAGCGAGATGAACTTTGTATTGAACATTTTAGTTATGGCACTTATTTGTATTAATGCGGCCCCCAAAAGCGATTTGCTTGTTCCTGTCTTTTCAGAACGTCCGGCTGCAAATGCCACTTGAGAAACGACAAGTGATCAAATCCTTGTCTGATAATCTTCCAAAATAAAACTTTCAAAAGTTTTACTTTAGCATATAACTTGACCCAACGTATAAGGTGACGCTATTTTTCCAGCATATTCTTGGTGTAAAAGTCGATCCCCCTTTTCAGCCGTGACATGCGATATTTGGTAGTCGGTTTCAATTTTCTTCCCCATGAATGCAAGTTTAACTTACTGTTACCTTCTAACTGGGCATAAGGGATTAATGAAATGAAAATTGCTTATTGTCACAAGTAGGCTTCAAATGAAGTTACTGTGAAAAGCTCCTAGTCACCACATTCCGGCACCTGTTCGGGGAGGCTGGTACGGGATTAAACTGTCAATTGAAGCTGTGTTGCGTGGGCGTTTAAGACACTGTGAGTCGATAACATTTCAAAATGGAGGCCATTTCACTTTTATACTTGACGTCTAAGTAGACCCCCATTTTGGAGGGATTTTCTGAGGTTTCACATATTCACCTACATGTCAACACCTGCAGTATTTATTGCTGATTCATCTGAGCTATCTGTCTCCATCTGGGATTTCTGCCAGTTAGCCTTGTGTTCATTACTGATAAGAATGCACTCTATGAATTTGGTATTTTCATGTACACTGCTATATTTGTTTCTGAATAGCAAATATTCAGTGTTAAACTCGGCTTCTATCTCAACCAAAGGTCACTAGTTTTCTCAAAAGTACTTTCAATTGGATTCTGCTTCCAAATTACTGTCAAAATAATCTTTGGAAAGTTCATTGGAGGTTGAGACATGACTATGTTGTCAACAGAAATGTAACTTTCTGATCAGAATAATTGATTCTGCTTAATCCTGGTGAGTTATTTCAAATTCTGTATTGTTGGGCACAGGCAGTTTTGGTGCTTCTATATTCAAAGATGCAGCCCTCTGCCAGTAGAGGTTTGAGCGCTGGTCAATGCTACACAAAAAAGAGAAAATGTAATTGGAAATGGCTATTTGTTCTAAAATAAGACCATGGAAAGCAGTTTAAACAGTGAATATAGAAAAACTACGTTTTCAAAACTTACCTTATAGAATATGAGTTTATAGACAGCTTCGAGGACACTCATTAAATGGCCTGTTTTTCACCTTAACAAAATAAAGCATTCAATTTTGGTAGGAGATACAAGGAGACCACTTATTTCTTAGAAGGTTTTAAAGCTAAATGGGACAGAGGGGCAAAGAGATCTGGGAATACAGATACGCGAATGTATCATTGCAAGTTGATGAGAGTGCAAAGCACTGAGCTCAATTTTCAGAGGAATAGAATGTAAATGGAAGGAGAGAAACCAAAGAGTTGAGTCCCATTGTGTCAATCTGTGTCTCCATTCCACAAAACCCATATTGAAGCACAGGGAAAAGTGTAGGAAAGATTTACAAGGATGTTAAAATTGAGCGACTGTGACGATCATGAAAGATTGAATAGAATGGGGCTTTCTCCTGATGGAGAGAAGAGTAAGAAGGGATCTGATAACAGTCTTCGAAATTGGAGTGGTTCCATATGGTGGACATGGAGAAACTGTTTTCATGTTTGGTGATTGCAGAAATAGGAACATAAATAGAAGATAAACAGATTAAATAAGGAATTTAAGAGAAACAGCATTTACGCAGCATACTGAGAATGTGGAATTTGTGAAACATGCAGTTTTGCTGCATTTAAAGGGGGCTTCATGCATTAGGCTTCATTACTGCTGCTTGGTGGAGTCACCACTGGATGTGCTTGAGTGATGTGAAAAAGAACTTGATCTCACCTGGTTTTCTGTGTGCGTGCGTGCGTGGTCGGGTTGGGGTGAGGAGAAGCAAAGAGCAGAGATTCATTCTTAGAAAAGAAAATGAATGCTCATTTGGATTGAGGTTGAGGACATACTACTTTCAATGGCTCTATTACACATTGTCGCAGATTTAAACAATATATTTCAGTCTGCTCTAATTATTCATTTCGGCAAGATTGGCCAGAATTATTCCGCAGACTAGATATTCCTGACCTACTCCTCAGATTAAGAAGTCATAAACATGGAATCTTTGTTAGTATCTCCTGTTTATTTTCTTCCTCTCTTTTAAAAATAATGTCTTGTGCTGTCATGTGGCTGCACACCTAACTACATTAAGTTTCATGATTGGGGCAGCATGGTGGCGCAGTGGGTTAGCACTGCTGCCTCGCGGCGCCGAGGTCCCAGGTTCAATCCCGGCTCTGGATCACTGTCGGTGTGGAGTTTGCACATTCTCCCCGTGTTTGCGTGGGTTTCGCCCCCACAACCCAAAGATGTGCAGGCTAGGTGGATTGGCCTCGATACATTGCCCCTCAATTGGAAAAAATGAATTGAATACTCTAAATTTTTAGAAAAAAACCCCAAAAGTTTCATGATTGTGCACAGTTTGCATGAAAGAATATTTTCTCAGATTTTGACTTCCTAAAACTCTCAAAAGGTCCCATGCGTGGTGTAACTTATCACAAGGAATTGTTTCTCTAGGCACCGGAGGTCATCCGAATGGAGGAAGTCAATCCATACAGTTTTCAATCTGACGTCTATTCATACGGTATTGTGCTGTTTGAACTAATGACAGGAGAGCTGCCCTACTCCCACATAAACAATCGAGATCAGGTAAGTACACAACAAACTAGTTCTTGGTATTTGCTTGCTCCTCCACTTCCCGATTGTTTTTCTCTGCTCTTTTCCCTTAGTCACACACTACTGCAGGCGAGTGACTTGTTCTGCGTCTCTGACAGTGCTACCATATGACCAGATGGCACAGAGCAGTTGTCCAGTTTGCTTTGGCTATTGATTTATTAATTTTTCCCTCCCCTTGGTCCCCAGCAACGTTCCTCCTTAAGATGATGCAGCAGAATTGGGTTTTATAGGTTTATGCCTCAGCTATGACCTACAGTCTGCAGTACACATGTCATGGATTTTGTTCCACTTTTTTTTGGGGGGGGGGGGGGGGGGGGGGGGCGGGGTAAAGCCATTTAGAGGCCATTCCTCAGGTGTGAACCACAAACTATAAAATTGCAGGGCGCACCAGGGAGCAGTGCCTGATCTGTTAATATTTGTACATCTTCCAGCAGGAGCCGCCAAACAGCGATCAGAAACATTTGTTCAGTAGGCCCTGAAAACAGTTATATCCAATTGCTACGCGACTGAAACAACCCAATTCAGCCCAAAGTTAGAAAGGGAAACTGAAATCTATCAATCTATATGAGTTTCGTACTACGGCTGCCTTTTTACCCACTGGGAATCTGTTTTACTTTTTACTTGATACGTTTAATTTCACAGCGATGATGTTGCAAACTATTTTGATTTATTTCCAAATTCAGCACTCCAATTTTGTAATACAGTGAATGCAGCCTTTTAGTATAGAAAATTAGCTTATGCACCCTTCTTGGGCGGGATTCTCCCAGCCCTGGGCCGGGCCTGAGAATGCCCGCAAAGGGGCCACGCTGCCCCGATGCCGGCATGCAGTTCTCCTCGGAGCGGAGAATCGGGGCCATTGGCGCCGGTCGCGGGCCGCTCTGCGCGGCTGGCCCGCCGTTTCTCCGGCCCGGATGGGCTGAGCGGCCGTAAGAAAAGAGCCGAGTCCTGCCGGCGCCATTCTAACCTGCTCTGGGCCGGCGGGACCTCGGCGTGAAAAGAGTCGGATGGCGGCGTGTTGGGGGGGGGGGGGGAGCCCGACCCCGACCCCGACGAGGCCCTCCGATGTGGCCTGGCCCGTGATCGGGGCCCACCGATCGACGGGCCGGCCTCTGTGGCTGGGGGCCTCCTTTCCTACGCGCCGGCTCCTGTAGTCCTGCGCCATGTTGCGTCGGGGCCGGCGCATTGAAGAAGGCCACTGCGCAAGCGCGTTGGCGCCCCCGCCACTGCGCATGTCCTCGTTGGCGCTGGCGCAACTGCGCATGCGCGGATCCCGCGGTGCACAGTTCGCCCCCTGTAGGGGCCAGAATGAGCCCTGGGAGCGGCCCGTTCACGCCGTCGTAAAACACGACGGCGTTTACGACGGCGTGGACACACTGCCGCGGGATGGGAGAATCCCGCCCCCTATCTGTGTCTCAAGGTTGTGAAGGCCACGCCTGCATCTGCACATCTCTGCCACCAGATGGAGCTTATTAAAAAACCTGGGCTGGATTCTCCGGTCGCCAGCCCAAAATCACGTTCAGTGATCGGCCGGAGAATCACAGTTCCCGACCAAATCGAGGGCGGTGCCGCTTTCGCGATGCTCCGCCCCCTCCAATGCGGCGTATCGACGGCCTCAGGACATTGCCTGAGGCCTGCTTCCCGATGCTCCGTCCCCGATCCCGACGGCGTGGGTCGCGTGTGCTCTCATCCGTCGGGAACTCGGCATGGTGGCTGCGGACTCTGTCCAGCGCTGCCACAGTCGGGGGAGGGCCGATCCGCCTGTGGCCGGGGGGGACTTTATTCGGGGCTGGGGGCACTGTGGGGGTGGTCCGGGTCCCGCGAGCCGGCCAAAAGGGGGGCAGTATTTTGCGGGCCGGGTGCTCAAGCGGCCTCTGCCATGTAGCACGGCGTGGCCGCTGCAGGCCGCCGCCATACTGCTGGCATGCTAGCCCGCAGCAAAACGGGGAACCGATGGCCGTTTTGCAGCATTTGTCAACATAGCCAGCGTGGGTCACAGCCCCAGAATCAGAGAATACCTACACAGCACCCTTAACGTGGTAAAATATTCCAAGGTGGTAGGAAACCCAGGGAGTTTCATAGACACCGTAAGCTACATATTTTATATCATTCTCTGTCAATTACAGCTTTCTTTAAATAAATAAAGGAAGGCAAATTAGTGTTCAGAACCGTATTGGGTTGCATTGAAATTATTTCACTTAATACACAGGCATATGGTTATTGAAGTGATCTGAAAGATGTTTTGGGATAAACTGTACCAGGTTGGAACAAAGTCCTTTTGTTACATCCTGTTTCCTGACACTTTTTTGGGCTGGAAAAGTAAAAATAAAATTAAAAATGCCAGCAAGAGTTCCAACTTACCACCATCCGTCTAAACAAAACATTAAAAAGCATTTGGTACAAAAGCAAAATAATGTGGATGCTGGAAATCTGGAAAAGCATAACCAGAAAATGCTCAAAGGGTCTGGCAGCATCTGTGGAGAGAGAAACATGGTTAACAGGCAGAATTCCAAACCCACGACCATCTAGAAAGACAAGAGCAGCAGATTCCTGGGAACCCCACCACCTGGAGGTTACTCTCCAAGTCACGCACAGCCCTGACTTGGAAATATATTGCCGTTCCTTCACTGTCGCTGGGTCAAAAACCTGGAACTCCCTCCCAAATAGCACAGTAGGTGTATCTACACCACATGGATTGCAACGGCACAAGAAGGCAGCTCACCATCACCTTCTGATGGGCAACTTGGGATGGGCTATAAATGCTGACCTAACGAGTGACACCCACATCCCCTAAATTATTTTTTTTTAAATTGAGCTGTCCCCCGTGGCGAGTACAGTAGCGGGGTCTGGTATTTAGTCAAGTGGAATTGGGGCAGCCCCACCCCTTTCCCATCACCATCCCATTTAAATCTGTGGCGAGAAAGGGTGATGGAAAACTCTCCTGCCTCACTGCTAATTGAGGCCGTTAGGTGGGAAATTAATGCCCACTTATGGGTCTCATTCTGCAGCTACTGGTATTAGCCCAGCGGCGGGCATGGGACACGCCATGTGGGCATCATGACAAGCAAACCGTGTGGGGCTGCTTCTGAGCTCCGGGGAGGGGTTTCCATTCAAAGGCATTGACTGCCCGATTGAGTGACCTGGCATCAGGAAGAGGGGGTGGGGCCCGCTGAGAACCAACCCCCCATCATTATTGCCAACCTCCCTCTGGCTCTCCTCCCTCCTGCCATCACTCACATAATGGACTGTGATCCAGGCGATGATCCTAGGCCTCACGTGAGTGTTGTACCAGCAGCTACCACTGACTCCCCACTGGTGCTTCCGGCCTCTGATTGGCCAGAAGCTCTTGGTGGTTGAGATCTCTGGTCCCAGGGTCCTTAATCCTCAGTGAAGGCCCATCACTGGCCCGTTAATGCCTGAGTGACACATGTTGTGGCACACCTTCTCAAAAGAGACTGTCGCTGGTTCTCTAACCAGTGGCTATGAACCCTGACCCCAGCACAAGATTCCTCCAATGTTTCAGGTTAATGTGACCTGAAGTATTTACTCTGCTTCTCTCTCTCCCCAGCGATGCTGTCAGACCTGCTGAGCATTTCCAGCTGTTACTGTTTTACATTTAAAAAAGTATTTTTCTTACATTTCTGATAAATATTTCATATTCTTTTACCCGTTGGTACAACACCAATGGAGAGTCAGTGCAGACCTCTTGGGCTGAATGGCCTCGTTCGGCACCGTCGGGATTCTATGGATTCTAACGCAATGTAAAAGTTTTTGTATTTTTCTTTGCCTTTATGCGATTAGATTATTTTCATGGTAGGAAGAGGATTTTTAACACCTGACCTCAGTAAACTCTACAAAAATTGCCCCAAAGCAATGAAGAGACTTGTCGCAAACTGTTTGAACAGGAGCAAGGATGATCGACCTCTCTTTCCTCAGGTAAGACTAAAGAAAGTGAGGGGGCACCTGCTGATTTACTGATGATAAACCACAAAAATAAGACCCGGGTTATATTTTTTATTTTATGGGGCAAGCGTGACAGGTTTCTGAGCTGACCTTGTATGTACTTTTCACACTTTGAGTCAATCAAACTATATAATCAGTGAGCACAAGTCAAATTATACTACAACAAGATGTACTCTGGTGAGATCCTGACTGCTGTGTCCAGTTCTGATCATTTAAGGCACTAGAAAATATTTGCAGGGAGTTCAGAGAAAAGTCACAGGATTAATTCCAGAATCCTTGGACTGCGGGAGTACCAAAGAATTAGCAAGAGGTTGGAGAAATGTGGGGCGGAATTCTCCGACCGGGGCGGAATTCTCCGACCCCCCCCGCCGGAGAATCGGCGCGGCGCCGGTCGGAGTGTGCGCCCATGGGCAGCGCGCCGATTCTCTGGGCCGAACGGCCGTCAACAAAAAGCCGAGTCCCGCCAGCGCCATTCTAACATCCTCTGAGCCGGTGGGACCTCGGCGTTGAAGGGTCTGGGTTCGGCCTGTTTTGGGGCGGGGGGGGCTCGACCTCCGTAGTAGCCTGGCCCGCGATCGGGGCCCACCAATCGGCGGGCCGGCCTCTCTCCCCTCCGGCCTCCTTTCCTCCATGCTGGCTCATGTAGCCCTGCGCCATTTGGCGTCGGGCCCGCCGCAGGAAAGAAGGCCACTGCGAATGCGCTAGTTGGTGGCGGCTCAACTGCGCATGCGCGGACCCCGCGGCGGCGGGATCGGCAGCTGAGGCGGCGGAGGCCACTCCAGCATTGTCCTAGCCTCCTGTGGGCCGCAGAATGGGGTCCCGGAATGGGCGCCGACGCCAGAGTAAAACATTCCCATCTAGCCGCCCGTTGGGAGATTCCCGCCCTTGATCTCTTTGAATGAAGAACAATTTTACAAAATACAATTACGTGGTATAGAAAAGATAAATGCAGTGCTTTATTCAAAGTAAACCAAGACAATAGAAGGTTAAATAAGTGAAGGGTAAAGTTAGGACTAATTCCAGAACTAATGACTTTTGACAAGGGGTAAGGGGTAAGGGCTCATGGGATCTAGGGCAATTTAGCAAACTGGATCCAAAACTAGCTTAGTGGCAGGAGGCAGAGGGTGATGGTTGAAGGTTGTTTTTATGACTGGAAGCCTGTGTCTAGTGGTGTACTGCAGAGATCGGTGCTGGGTTTGTCGTATACATTAATGATCTGGATGTGAATGTAGGAGGTATAAGTAAGTTCGCAGATGGCACAAAGAATTGGTGGTGTGGTAAATAGTGAGGAGCAAGGCCAGAGATTACAGGATGATATAGACAAGCTGGTTAGATGGGCAGAAGGGTGACAAATGGAATTCAACATGAAAAGTGTGAGGTAATGCATTTTGGGAGGACTGACAAGGCAAGGGAATATAAAATGAATGGTCGGACCCTACAAAATACAGATGATCAAAGGGATCTTAGTGCGTATGTCCCCAGATCTCTGAAGTCAGCATGACAGGTAGATAAGGTGGTTAAGAAGGGCAATGGGATTCTTGCTTTTATTAACAGAGGCATAGAATATAAGAGCAGGGAGGTTATGCTGGAGCTGTATAAAATGCTGGTTAGGCCCCAGCTGGAGTACTGTGTACAGTTCTGGTCACCACACTATAGAAAGGAAGTGATTGCACTGGAGAGGGTGCAGAGGAGATTCACCGGGATGTTGCCTGGGCTGGATTGTTTCAGCTTTCAAGAGAGACAGAATAGGCTGGGGTTGTTCCCCCTAGAGCAGAGAAGGCTGAGGGGGGACCTGATTGATGTGTATAAAATTATGAGGGACGTAGATAGGGTGGATAGGCAGGTAATTTTCCCCTTAGTGGAGGGATCAATAATCAGTGGCCATAGATTTAAGGTAATGGGAAGGAGGTTTAGAGAAGATGTGAAGAAAAACTTTCACCCAGAGAGTGGTTGGAATTTGGATCACTACCTGATAGTGTGGTAGAGGCAGGAACCCTCACAACTTTTAAGAAGTATTTAGATGAGCACTTGAAATACCATAGCATACAAGGCTACGGGACCACGTGCTGGAAAATAGGATTAGAATAGTTGGGTGCTTGATGGTTGTCACGGATGTGATGGAACGAAGGGCCTCTTTCTGTGCTGTAAAACTCCTGACTCTTAAATAAACTTCCAGAAAGAGCACAGGAGACATACACTTTAGGAGTTATGCAAGTCATAACTAGAAGAATTGTAGCTTTTTATAACTGAGATAGGCTGAATGACCTCTATCGTCTATATTTATTTTATGATTGGAAACCATTTAAGTAGGCTCACGCAATCAAATATCCTGTAGTCTTCTGCTAAACTTAGAAAGGAGTACGGTGTGCCACAAGTAAATTATAGACGTTTGTGCAGCAGCTACCAGAGCTACTCGGGAAATTGTAAATTATCAGATGGTACTCAATGTTTTTTGATAACATCAGGTGCTTAAGTATTCTGATTACAATTGCAAGTATACAATGGTGACATTGAGAACTCGGGCCACTTTTGGGGTGATCTTAGACGAACACACTTGGGTTGTTTGTCCTCTCAACTGCTGTTGGTATTTTTTTAACCTTGTTACATAAAATGATTAAGATTTATTTTCACCATGTCTAGACAAGGTGTGACAGCCCTCCGAACTTTTGCAGGAAGCAGTGATTTGAAGGCAAGGGATTCTTATTTCCTTGGGGATTAGGAAAAGAGTTCTAAACATCCATCTTAGAATGATGACCCCGGCGCTCTTGAAAGAAGGTTCCAACATCCACCTTCACTGCTTTCTTGTAATGATTTCCTGCTCTGCACACATCCATGTCAATCCTTGTTTTCTAACTTGTGATGATTTTGGAAGAATCAGATATATTTATAATGATGATAATTATCTTGTGTGCTTAGGCCAGAGTATAATGTCCTTTTTAAAAAAAAGATTAAGCACTTACAAATTGAGTGTATGTTTACTGCAACCTACCAATGCATTAGACAACATCTTCTCCACTTAGTCCAAGCTGGAAACAATAGCAGGTCAGGGACCTGAGCCCTCTGCCAGCCGGACAACTATGGAGGGACCTTGAAGAAAGATGGTGTGGTCAATCATGTCAAAGGCCGCAGACAGGTTGAGGGCAAGGAGGGAACATTTTACCTTTGTCACAGTCACGAAGGATGTCATTTGTGACTTTGATAAGAGCCATTTTGGTACTCTGGCTTCTTTTGCAGAATGATGATTATTGCCTTTAAAAACCAGTACACAATCCTTTCTCTTTTATTATGAGACGAGTGCTGTAATAAAATAATTACCTTTTTGCATTGTTCTGTTATGAACAAATGTAATTTGAAGTTGTGGACCCACCAGTTGAATTTAAATTTAGAAAATATGTTTGGATATTACATTTTCGATCCAATCTGTTGTAAATTCTACATTTAACAATCATTATGATTTGGGGCGGAATTCTCCCATTTTCCAATTCAAGTGCCGCGGCTATTGTCGTGGTCTTTCCTGCTGAGGAGGTTGGCAGGAAAACACGCCAACTCTCTTCTGGCCCTGACCTCATTAATTATGCACCCAGGTGTTTCATACAGTATTCAGTGGCGGGGAAGGCCTGGAGGGCACATGATCAGCCCTTGTGCCCACACGCCATTTTGAAAGGTTGCCCAATAACGCTGACCCTCTATTGAGGAAAGGTGGACCTCCTGAGAATGAAGATAGATCTCCAGGAGCACTCTTGAGACCAGATGTTGGACCTCCTGAGAATGAAAATGGATCTCCAGGAGCATCTCGAGACCAGACGATGGATCTCCTGAGAATGAAGATAGATCTTCAGGAACATCCTGAGGTTGGATGATCGACCCACCCCCAGGCCACCAAATCTGGACAGTCCACCTGCCGATGCACCCTTGGTCCACGGCTGTGCTGTTCCAGGAATCCTCCATCTTGAACTCCACAAGCTGCCCCAGGTATTGTTACGGTGAGTGCTGACAGCTGCACGCCACGCTGTTCCGAATATGTTTCAAGCTGGCATTGGTTGGTGGGGGGGGGGGGGGGGGGGGGGGGGGAGGTCTTTATTGTCATCCCATTAATGGGATGCAAACGAGGTTCACACCAGCCTCTGGTGGGTTTTCCGACCCGCCATGGCGAGCACCAGAGGAGGATCCCACTGTAAATTAACACTGATTCCTGGGCCTCGAACCATCGAACACGGCAGCTTGTGAGAATTCCACCCTTGGTTTTCATTGAGATGTTAGGGAGCAGGCTCAATCTGAGTTTTGCAGAGGGTGAGTATGATTAGCCTTGAGGCACAAGGCTCCCATTTCCACATTCGCACAGGTAGTCTGGAATGATTGACTGCATTAGGAATCTGAAGGCTCATGTGTCAGCTGATATAACCATATGGAACTCGAGATACAGAATACAACAAATGCAGGAGCTTATTAATAACAGGCAGACATGGAAGATGTACATTCAGGATTTTTTGTGATTGGGTTACAAGGAGGAAACTGTTTTTCTATCAAACAGCTGATGAGACAAAGGACTGGTGCAGCATTCTGATATCACAAAAGGTTTCTTAAAATGTGTTATTACGAGGAATCTTAAGAAATCCCTTCAGGATTAAAATGGATAATAGTTTCTAACCATAATTCCATACATCTTAAATTGCATAACTGTAATTCAAGCTACGTGAATTGCATGTATTAGACTCAAATTGCTTGATTCTTCTTTCTGAAATTGTTACAGATTTTATCCTCTGTTGAACTGTTGCAACATTCATTACCCAAAATCCACCGTAGTGCCTCAGAACCCTCTCTACATCGTGCTGCACACACTGAAGACTTGAATCCCTTAACCTTAACATCAACAAGACTGGTTGCTTGCTGATCTCGTCAAGAGCAATGGAGAAAGCTGCGCAGTTATGTTTTTTTGGGTGCTGTAGGCCAGCGAATAAATATGCAGCATCTGTGGACTTGTAACCAATCCTGGGAGCTGCCATTGTTCAGATTTAATGATACCAACCTGTAAGGTAAAAGGTGCGTCCATTTCGTTTAATGTGTGGATTCCTGGTAAGTTTCATGAAGTCCTTCCCAAAGGTGGACATACAGCTGACTTGTACATCATGGACTCTTGCATGGCAGACATATCTTGCCCATTACTATGCCCACCCCCAAACTTCAGACTATGCACTGGTGCAATGTGGCTGAATTGGAGACCGCTATATTACAGCATACCACATGATGATCCAATCAGTAAACAACTTTAAAGAAGACATTTCTAAAGCAAATATTCACCGCTTTATATTGACTTAGCAGATGTGAGGATTAACGGTGGACTATTGCGGTAAATTGAGTCCGTACGATGCAACAAGTGTGTTGAAGTGGTTATAAATAATTGGGAGGTTTATTGTTTTAAGTTTTTGTTTGTTTCTTTGCTTTTGAGTGGGGATAAAATGGTATTTCATTGGATACCTGTAGAGTTGTTGTCAGTCCCATGTATTTTAATAAAATAAGTTAATTTGCATTTTATACAGAACTATATGCAGTTCTTTTGGATAAGTCTATTCAGAACATTAGATCATTGAAAAATGTAATGACAGAATTTAATAGCATTAAAATGCCAAATGAAACTACAAATGTACTATTAGTTACTACTGGAGAACAGTATAAAAACATCTGGTAGAAAACTGGACACTGCTGCAATCATTTGCAACTGTTTATATTAATTTCCATTTTCTGTAACTCCGTAGAGCAGACACAAACCTGTGCCTGTGTTCTTTGAATTTTGGATTTGGGTATAATGTCATGGGTACCGAGGTACAGTGAAAAGTATTGTTCTGCGTACAGTCCAAACAGATTGTTCCATATATGAAAAACAGCTCATCCGATAGATACTCAAAGTAAATACATAGACATCGGGTGAAGCGTACGCGGTGTAGTGCTATAGTAGAGAAGATGCGTGGGGAGATCAGTTCAGTCCAGAAAAGGAGCATTCAGGAGTCTGGTAATAGTGGCGGAAAAGCTGTTTATGAATCTGTTAGTGCATGTTCTCAGACTTTTGTATATCCTGCCCGATGGAAGAGGTTGGAAGCGAGAATAACCCGGGTGGGAGGGGTCTTTGATTATGTTGCCCATTTTCCCAAGGCAGCGCGAGGTGTAGACAGAGTCAATGGATGGGAGACGGTTTCGCGTGATGGACTGGGCAGTGTTCACGACTGTAGTTTCTTGCAGTCTTGGGCCAAGCAGTTGCCATACCAGGCTGTGATGCAGCCAGATAGAATGCTTTCCATGGTGCAGCTGTAAAATGTGGTTTTATAAGCCGTCCAACTGAGTTTATCAGGTTATGTCAGTGATTTTTCTCTTTTGTGTTGATTTCCTTTCCTGCCCCACTTCCTAAGGTGTTAACCTCTTGGTGGAGTAGTTTAATGGTCCTCAACAGGCCTGTGTGTTCTATAGTTACCCAGGAGTTGGACTGGAATCTTTCAGTCTAACATTTCCTGATAGTTAGCCAGTAAGTAAGTCTTGGAGACAGACTTTTTCAGTGGGTCCTTGGGAGTGGGGGACTTGCCTATTGGAAGTTCAAACATCCCGGGAAATTCACCCGGAGTCAGTGTTGAGCCTCCCGCGGGTCCTGAAGCACATCCTGGGGGGGGGTCGAAACTTCTGAGGGGTCCTGAAGCACATCCCGGGGGGAGTGGGGGTGCGGTGTATGTTCGATCTCCGGTGATCTGGAGACTGGAAGATCTGGGCCACTCAGTTCTCCTGGAATCAGTCCAAAGTGATTTGTGGCTCCTTTGGTTTACTTTCATTCTTTCCCTTTTTTAGCCTGTTAACTTTTTTTTTTAAACAAACAATTTTATTGAGGTATTTTAGGCATATAGAAAAAGTGACATTGTATAGTACAAAAAAAAGTCAAGACACAAATTAAACCTAGTACAAACCACGGCTCTGTTCACGCAAGGACCTGCCTCAATATCCCCCTACTCTACTCTACCCTAGCCCCCCCCCCCCCACTGACGCTTACTGCTCTGCGAAGAAGTCAATAAATGGCTGCCACCTTTGGGCAAACCCTAATAGCGAACCTCTCAAGGCGAACTTGACTTTGTCTAGGCCAAGAAAGCTCGCCATGTCCGATAGCCATACCTCAGCCCTCGGGGGCTTTGAGTACCTCCATGCTAACCGTATTCGTCACCGGGCTACCAGGGAAGCAAAGGCCAGAATGTCGGCCTCTCTCTCTTCCTGGACTCCCGGTCCTCCGAAACCCCAAAGATTGCCACCTCAGGGCTCATTACCACCCCAGTTTTCAATACCCGGGACATGACATCAGCGAATCCCTGCCAGTACCCCCTGAGTTTAGGGCACGACCAGAACATGTGTACATGGTTAGCTGGCCCTCCGGCGCATCTAGCACACTTGTCCTCCAGCCCGAAGAATTTGCTCATCCGGGCCACCGTCATGTGGGCCGGGTGCATGACCTTAAACTGGATCAGGCTGAACCTGACGCATGTTGCGGTCGTGTTTACTCTGCTCAGGGCTTCTGCCCAGATACTGTCCTCCATTCTCCCCCCCCCCCACCCCACACAAGCTCGTCTTCCCACTTAAGCTTCAGGTCCTCGGTCTGCGTATCCTCAGCTCCCATTAGTTCCTTGTAGACGTCTGAGACTCTACCCTCGCCCACCTCTCCCCTAGAAACTACCCTGTCCTGCCTCCCCTTCGGCGGGAGACGTGGGAAGGACACCAGTCTGCGTACAAAATCCCGCACCTGTAAGTATCTAAATTCGTTCCCCCTCACCAGCCGAAACTTCTCCTCCAGCGCCCTCATGCTCGGAAAGCTCCCTTCCAGGAACAGATCCCCCATCCTCACAATTCCTGTCCTCCACAGTCGATACCCCCCCGTCCATGTTCCCCGGGGCAAATCGATGGTTGCTGCAGATTGGGGTCCACACCGATGCTCTTACATGCCTCCTCCACTGGCCCCATATCCGAAGAGCCGCCACCACTATCGGGCTGGTGGAGTACCGTGCCGGCAGAAGCGGCAGAGGCGCCGTGACCAGGGCTGCTAAGCTAGTGCCCCTGCACGAAGCAGCCTCCATCCGCTCTCAAACCGACCCCGCACCCACCATCCATTTCCTTATCATCGCTATGTTGGCCGCCCAGTAATAGTTGCTGACGTTCGGCAACGCCAGCCCCCCTTCTCTGTTCCTTTCAAGCATCACCCTCTTCACCCGCGGGGACGTCCCTGCCCATACAAATCCCAGAATAATTTTATTCAGCCTCTTAAAGAAGGACCACGGGATAAAGATGGAGAGACACTGAAAAACAAACAAGAACCGCGGGAGAATCGTCATCTTAACAGTCTGCACCCTGCCTGCCAACGACAGCGGGAGCACATCCCACCTCCCTCACTCGTTCCACCAGTCGGGGCAGGTTGAGCTTATGCAACTTGCCCCAGTCCCGTGCCACCTGAATCCCCAAATATCGGAAACTCTCCCCCACCAGCCTGAACGGCAACCCCTTCAGCCTATAATCCTGCCTCCTCGCCTCAATTACAAACAACTTGCTCTTAGCCATGTTTAGTTTGTATCCGGAGAACCAGCCAAATTCCCTCGGGGTTGCCATGATACCGTCCATCCCCACCATTGGGTCCGATACATATAACAGCAGATCGTCTGCGTATAACGAGACTCTATGTTCCACTCTTTCCCCCCCCCCCCCCCCCCCCCCGCCGACCAGCCCTTTCCAGCCCCGAGAAGCTCTCAGTGCAATTGCCAGCGGCTCTATGGCCAGCGCAAACAGCAGTGGGGAGAGAGGACAGCACTGTCTTGTCCCACAGTGCAGTCTAAAGTAGTCCGATGTCGTCCTGTTCATCCTTACACTCGCCTCCGGGGCCTGTTGTAAAAGCCTAACCCAGTCGATGAACCCCGCCCCGAACCATCCTAGTACCTCCCACAGATAATCCCACTCGCCCCGGTCAAAAGTCTTTTCAGCATCCATGGCCACCACTATCTCTACCTCCCTACTCTCCGGGGGCATCATAATCACGTTGAGCAGCCTTCTCATGTTGGCCACCAGCTGCCTCCCCTTTACAAACCCGGTTTGGTCCTCCACAATTACATCCGGTACACAGTCCTCAATTCTAGTCGCCAAGATCTTGGCCAGTAACATGCCGGCTACGTTGATCAAAGAGATCGGCCTGTATGACCCACAAGCCTCCGGGTCCTTATCCCGTTTCAGAATAAGCGAGATGGTGGCCTGCGACATCGTCGGGGGTAAACTCCCTCTGTCTCTTGCCTCGTTAAAGACCCTGACCCTGCCCCACTATCCCAGCAATATTTTTGTATAAAACCACCGGATACCCGTCTGGCCCCGGGGCTTTACCCAACTGCATGGCCTTCAGGCCCCCAATACCTCTTCGATCCTGACCAAGGCCCCCAGTCCGTCCACCAACCCCCTCCCCACTCTTGGGAAGGTCAGTCTGTCCAGGAATCTCCTCATCCCCCCCCGGTCCCCCGGGGGTTCCGAAGTGTACCAAACAGGAAGACAGAGTACTGGGCTAATGGTAAGATTCTTGGTAATGTGGATGAGCAGAGAGATCTCGGTGTCCATGTACATAGATCCCTGAAAGTTGCCAGCCAGGTTGAGGGTTGTTAAGAAGGCGTACGGTGTGTTAGCTTTTATTGGTAGAGGGATTGAGTTTCGGAGCCATGAGGTAATGTTGCAGCTGTACAAAACTCTGGTGCAGCTGCATTTGGAGTATTGCATGCAATTCTGGTCGCCGCATTATAGGAAGGATGTGGAAGCATTGGAAAGGGTGCAGAGGAGATTTACCAGAATGTTGCCTGGTATGGAGGGAAGATCTTATGAGGGAAGGCTGAGAGACTTGAGGCTGTTTTCGTTAAGAGAGAAGAAGGTTAAGAGGTGACTTAATTGAGGCATACAAGATGATCAGAGGATTAGATAGGGTGGACAGTGAGAGCCTTTTTCCTCGGATGGTGATGTCTAGCACGAGGGGACATAGTTTTAAATTGAGGGGAGATAGATATCAGACAGATATCAGAGGTAGGTTCTTTACTCAGAGAGTAGTAAGGGCGTGGAATGCCCTGCCTGCAACAGTAGTGGACTCGCCAACACTAAGGGCATTCAAATGGTCATTGGATAGACATATGGACGATAAGGGAATAGTGTAGATAGGCTTTAGAGTGGTTTCACAGGTCGGCGCAACATCGAGGGCCGAAGGGCCTGTACTGCGCTATAATGTTCTATGCTCTATGTGTACAGCTTCCTATAAAAGTCCCTAAAGACCTTGTTCAGCCCTGCCGGGTCACCCACTAGATTACCCTCCCCATCCACTACCCTCCCTATTTCCCTCTTCCTTAGTTGTTGCGCAAGCATTCTACTGGTCTTCTCCCCATGCTCATAAATCGCGCCTTTTACCTTTCTAAGCTGCTATACAGCCTTGCCTGTAGTCAGCACCCCAAATTCGGCCTGCCGCCTCTGTCGTTTCCTGTCCGTCCGTAGAATTTCCTTAATTAGTCGGTCCGTCTCTGCCCTGTCCGTCCTGTCCCTGTACGCCCGGATTGAAATCAGCTCCACTCTCACCAGTGCCTCCCAGAGCACAGCTGCCGAGACTGCTCCAGTATCGTTCACCTGCAGGTAATTCTGCATGCATTTCCTCAGCCTCTCGCACACCGCCTCGTCCGCGGGTAATCCAACTTCCAGCCTCCATGGTGGGAGCTGAAAGCTGTCCTTACAAAACTGCAGGTCTAACCAGTGCGGAGCATGGTCCGATATGGCAATTGCCAAATATTCTGCCCCCACCATTCCAGCCAGCAGGTCCCCACTCACAACAAAGTAGCCGATTCGGGAATACATCTTGTAGACGTGGGAGTAGTACGAGAACTCCCTCACCGTCGGCCGGCTAAATTTCCACGGATCTGCTCCCCCCGTTTGCTCCATGAACCCTCTCAGTTCCTTTGCCATTGCTGGCAACCTGCCCGTTCTTGAACATGACCGGTCTAGGCTCGGGTCCAGGACTGTATTAAAGTCCCCGCCCATGATCAGCTTACTCGAGTCCAAGTCAGAGATCTTCCCCAGCATCCTCCTAATAAAATCCACATCGTCCCAATTAGGGGCATACACACTAACCAGGACTACTCTCACCCTTCGAGCTTAATTAGCCTGTTAACTTTTAATCCTAGAACTGTGTTCATGTTGGGAGTTTT
Organism: Scyliorhinus torazame; assembly: GCF_047496885.1. Taxonomy (NCBI): domain Eukaryota; kingdom Metazoa; phylum Chordata; class Chondrichthyes; order Carcharhiniformes; family Scyliorhinidae; genus Scyliorhinus; species Scyliorhinus torazame. Next base: position 185,745,877 of record NC_092719.1, read on the forward strand.
TCTGGAGCAACCCTCTCTTGTGCAAGCGAGGTGAATCTTCCAGTCACATTTTAACTCTTCGCAGGTTTTGTCTTTACAAACTGAGCCTGAGCTCTCATCTGTATTCTTGCACAGTGAACCAGACATTCAGCCTCTAGGCACCCTCTCACTCTCAAAGCTAGGCAGACTAACTTTGTGATATTTTAGGAAAGCCTGTAATCCGATTTGGCAGTGGCTTCTTTGCCACATTTCCCCTCTCAAAACACATCTCCATGGTCACATGGGCATTGTAACCAGATAGAAATTCTGATTAGCTAGTCTTTAGACTCCAACTGTGTCTGATCCTAGAATCAAATGGACAACTGGTAATATAACGGTTTACAACTAGACATTTTTAACCTTCCTGGCACTACCAGTCTAACCACTGTAAGCACAGATATCGTTGCCATTGCCTCCAAGTGTGAAATCGTACACCTTCCTTCCAGCAAATCAATCCAGGTCTCCTTTTAATCTTTAACAGATATGTGACCTAGGCTTGTTGTCAGGCAGACTTCAGAAAAGAAAGATCATGCAGCTCCCTGTATTTTTCCTATAATTAAAGACACGTTCCCAACGCATAATAATCTTATAAACATCATAATTGTAACAAAAATCTGCTTTTAAAATGGGATAAGCTGTGATGTAGATATTTCAGATGAAAAGGATGCTTCAAAAGAGGCTAAAGTAACACCGGAGAAAAGTTAAATGGTGTGAGGAATGCATCATTAATGTAGAAGGACACAATAAAGTCTGCTGCCTAGGTAAAACACAATACAAGAAATAAACTGAGTGAATTAAGAGGCTCAAGTACCACCTAGACCAGTGAGTGCATTTTGTCCACCGTTGTCCACACGCAGAGTTGAAAGATTCTGCTGATTTCCGTCCATGTAGCAATATGACTGAAGTGATACCTACATAAAACCAAGGGTAAGTGAAGTGATGTGCCTGCTGATTGCACACAGCATGACTGTGGGAGCAGTGTGTTCCCTGTGATTCCAAAGTGTAAAAAATTATTTTGTTTTACCATGGTTGAAGTTGCTTGCTTCTCTATAACTCGTTATGAAATGTTCCATGTGAGGGCGGCATGGTGGCGCAGTGGTTAGCACTGCTGCCTCATGCCACCGAGGACCCGGGTTCCATCCTGGCCACGGGTCACTGACCGTGTGAAGTTTGCACATTCTCCCAGTGTCTGCATGGGTCTCACCCCCACAACCCAAAGATGTGCAGGGTAGGTGGATTAGCCACGCTAAATTGCCCCTTAGTTGGAAAAGAATTGGGTACTCTAAATTTTTTTTTAAATGAAATGTTCCATGTGTGTTAAATGTATTTAATCTTATTCATGGGTTATGGTTAGTGAACATGTCCGGTTTAAATCTTGTGACCAGCGAGATGAAGGAGGGCCACTTATGCACCAACTTGAGGTTGCCCACTACTGATTTAGAAGGTATTGCAACATGATTGCAGAATTGGGAGTTATATGTTTCAATAGCTTTAGAAAAGATGGTGAAAAACTTGAGGAGGAGTATGCTTATCGATTAAATATACTCCTTCTTCGGCAAACACTTGCTAGCGAGTATGATTGTCCACCCAAGAAACTTTGTATTATTGGTCATGGGTTCTGTGGGTTCTTGCATGGCTGATGTTTCACTTGCCAGGTGTTTCTGGGAGGTGAGTTCAGTCCTTGGACTCAAGATCGCAGGTATTCCTTTCTGAGGCTCCTTTTCTGGGCCTCGCTTGCCATTGGGTATCCTGGGAGAATTGTCCCTTCAATCATGAGGTTTCTTCAAGTGGGTCTCTTCTGAGCACGGGTCTCCCAGGCATTGACGTTTATGTTGCATTTCTTGAGGTAAGCCTTCAGGGTGTCTTTGAAGTGCTTCCTTTGTCCGCCTCCTGTTCGGGATCCTTCCTTGAGCTGGGCAAAGAAGATTTGCTTTGGCAGTCGGGACTCTGACATCCTAAACACATGGCCAGCCCAGCGGATTAAGTTTCAGATGATTATGGTCTCGATGCTGGTGCTCTTGGCACCTTCAAAGACATGGATGATAGTACGCCAGTCCTCCCTGCTGCTACAGAGAATCCATCACAGACACCATTGATGGTACATCTCCAGGTTCTTGAGGTAGTTTCTGCGCCATGTAAAAGAGTTGGGAGAACGACTGCCTTGTACACGAGGATCTTGAAGAAGAGCTCGGAGGGCAGCACGGTAGCATTGTGGATAGCACAATTGCTTCACAGCTCCAGGGTCCCAGGTTCGATTCCGGCTTGGGTCACTGTCTGTGCAGAGTCTGCACATCCTCCCCGTGTATGCATGGGTTTCCTCCGGGTGCTCTGGTTTCCTCCCACAGTCCAAAGATGTGCAGGTTAGGTGGATTGGCCATGATAAATTGCCTTTAGTGTCCAAAATTGCCCTTAGTGTTGGGTGGGGTTACTGGGTCATGGGGATGGGGTGGAGGTGTTGACCTTGGGTAGGGTGCTCTTTCCAAGAGCCGGTGCAGACTTGCCAGGCCGAATGGCCTCCTTCTGCAATGTAAATTCTATGATAATCTATGACAACTGCCTTGTACGCAAGAATCTTAAATATACTACTGTAATATTAGTACGGGTGTGGGTAAGGGATCGGAGACTATAGTTAGAATTGAGGAAATAAAGAGGACTTAAAACTGAAATGCTAGTTGTCTCCAGGGTCCTGAATTACAGCAATGAGGTGGCAGAATATAGTAACTCCGAGATGAGTGAGGCTTGTAGCAAAAACAGGTGTTTTAATTGGACACTCTTAATTTTCATAAAGATTGGAAACCGGGGTACTGAATTTCTGGAGTGCATTTAAAATCATTTTCTGCAGCAATATATTCAAGAACCAACAAGAGGGCAGGATACACTAGATTTAATGGGTATTGAGCCACCAGTGTAAAGGAACGTACAAAGGCAAGAGGATGCTGTTAGTATACCTAACAGCTACGACTGGCCTAAGACTCCAGGGGCTTAATGACCTACTCCTGCTCACATGTGAACTGAGACAATGAGTGTGAATAGGCTATTTGATTGCATTGGCATTACAGTGTCCACACATTCGCACTTCCATTAGGAGTGGGAATAGTGTCCAATTTTCTTCTCCTTTCTACAGGTATGCAGAAGCCATTCTTGCACTCATACTTCAGCCCTGGCAGAGATCAGGTTATTTTTCTCACTGGGGATCCAAGTTGGGAACATCTGAAGCTGTATAGTGCAACAAATCACCCGTCTAAACAGGGCTGGGCTGAATTACATGTGTGACTTGATTTTTTTTTGTGTGGAAGGCCAGTGTGGGTCTTCACTCACCCACTGAAAATAGGTCTTGGAAGGTTGCTGGCACCTATGAAACAGCCCATGATGAATCACCAGCAGTGGGAAAATATGAGTGAGATGACGATTAAGAAAAATTTGGCATGATTGTTTATTTAACAGGCCTCCTGTTTATGGCGGGATACGTTTTTTTTCCTGGCATCTTGTCACCAATAGTAGTCAGTGAGTGCATGTCTGAGGTGCTTAAATATTTTTCCATATCTGCCAACTAAAGGTCGACAGTCAGCTGCAGGATTGTTTGTCCCCAATAGCAATAGTAGTTTTGTCAAAAAGTCAAAATAGCCCATGTGCCTGTAATTACTTTTCTCTAATTTTGGAAATTGAGTGACCTGTTTATTAGCAAATAGCTATTCACAAGTATTTGCATCAAGTCAAATTGGCTTTTCAACCAAATTATCGTGGATCAGAAATTAAATTAGATGTCCAGGAGAGCAGACAGAATTGGAAAACACCAGATGAAACTGAAAATGGGGAATTGCAGGGCTGGCTCAGTTTCTCGCCTTTTCAAGACTGGTAGAATTTTTCACTTCAGATTTTTAGTATGTTTTTTCTGATTCAGAATCACAGAACTCTTGGAGCACAGAAAGCCCCCCCGCCCCCGCCCCCGCCCCCCCAGTCTTCTCCTCATTCCCCGGCACATTCTTCCTTTTCAGTTAGCAATCTGATCCCCTTTTAAATACTTTGTGGCGGAAACAGGTTCAATCATTGCATTCCGTCCGTAACCACTTGCAGCATTAAAAGGTTTTTCCTCATGTCATTTTTATTTTGAAATTTGGACTAACCAGTTGATAGTTTGGTACTGAAATTTGCACATAATGGGACACGTGTGACTAATACCTGTGGCATTGCTATTAAATAGGGTATGCAATTTCGTAAGTTAAGGAGCATTAGATCACAATGGTAACGGAACTGAAAATACTAAATTTAAAATCCACACTGGGAGTTTAATTGCTGCTTGGGTGTAGAGTGAGGGGACTTGGCGACATGAGGTGGAGGTCCACATTAGGCGGCTCCTGCTGCAGTCTTCGATTTTTGGACTTTTATGCCCAGTCTCAGGGCTGCTTTCTGGATGAGCTGGTGTGGGAAGTCATAAGGAGCTGGGGAATGTCTAAATCCCAGAAAAAGGTTTTGGAAAGAAAGCTGACAGGGCCTGGGTTAGCAGATGGGGCTTCTCCCATCACGGTTCAAACTCTGGCCGAAGAGGTGTCGGTGGAGTTTGAAAGGCTGTTCGCCAAACATTTAGAGGTGCTTCAGAGGGAGATGACTGCTTTGCTTGAAAAGTGGTTGGACGAGACACGTGCCCCGATAAAGGCTGCATTGACGAAGTGGTCGGCAACAAGGAGAGAAGTTAAAGGGCAGGGAGCACTATCACAGCACAGCGACCAGTTAACCTCGATGGGTGAGGAGGTCAATGAAGGGTTCAGAGCGAAGGTGGAGGACCTGGAAAACAGGAGAGGAGACAAAATGTGCGGATCATGGGTCTGCCAAAGGGGTTGGAGGGCCAGAGTCTGACTTTTGCAAAGAGGTTTGTCGAGTTGATGGGGAGGGGGAAGAGCCCTCCCTCCAAGAGCTGGACAGGGCGCACCAGTCACTTCGGCCGAAGCCTAAAACAAATGAGCCACCAAGGGCAGTCATAGTCTACTTGCACAGCTACCACGTGAAGGAGGAGGTTTTGAGCTGGGCAAGATGTGAAGTGGGAAGGCACTGATATATGCATATATCAAGGTCTGACAGGGGAGCTGGCGAGAAGGCAGGCAGCCTTTGGACAGGTGAAGGCGGCACTGCAAGGCAGCGGAGAGAGGTTCAGATTGGTCTACGCAGCGAAGCTTAGTGACTCATAATTTGCAGGACTTTTATTTTGAGATGCCAGAGGTGTTCGTTAAGGCTGAAGGATTGGGACTGAGATGATAGTTGGGATTTGGACTTTGCTGGTGGGGACTGGGAATGTTTTTCTATTGGGTTTTTCCCTTGGATTGGGATTTTGATTTTGTCTACCCTTATGGATGTGTTTTTATGTTTCTTGGGGGAATGTGGGCTGAGGTAGGGCAGAGGCTCTGATGGGTCACCGCACTAGCCAACGAAGGTTGACTAGTAAACGGGAGTGTGTGTGTGTGTGTGTGGGGGGGGGAACACAACCATGGTCGTTGGAGCCTGGTTGAACAGGTTTCGATGGACCTGGGAGGTGGGAATGGTGGGGGGAGGGGATCGATAGTGGGTGAGGTGTTTGCAAGAGGAAGCAGATGAGGGGGGGGGGGGTTAGACAGTAACAAAAGAATAGGCAGATTCGGCCTGAGTAATGGTGATGGCAGACCCCGGTTAGAATGGTGACATAGAACGTGAAGGGGTTCGAGGGACCAGTGACGGGGGCAAGGGTTTTTCTGTATTTAAAGGCCGATGTGATGCTGGAAGACACCCATCTGAGGGGGAAGGACCAGATGAGGCTCAGGAAGAGGTGGGTGTTTTTCCCGGTGCACAAGGTATTCTGAAGGATTTATTTTTTTGTGCTGGGGAAGGTGCTGTTGGCTGGAGTTAAGAGGGCAGAGTATTTGGCAATTGTGGTCTCCGATCTTGCTCCGCACAGGTTGGACATGGTACTGGAGACAGGGATGGCCCAGAAGCTAGGGTGGAGGATGGATGGGGTTATTGGCAGATCGGAGCTTCAATGACAAGTTAAGGAAGGTGATTGAGGAGTATGTGGGGTTCAATTGCATGGGGGAGGTCTCGCTGACTGTGGTCTGAGAGGCTCTGAAGGCAGTGGTGAAGGGGAGATGATCTTGTTTAAGGCTAACGTGGAAAGGGAGGAATGCCAATGGTTGATAGAAGAGATTTTAGAGGTGGATGGGAGGTACGCAGGGGTCCCAGATCCGGGGCTCCTGGCAAAGAGGAAGGAGCTGCAGGAGAGGGTCAACCTGCTGTCCACGGGGAAAGCGGTGCGTTAGTTGAGAAGGGCGGGGGGGCTGTTTAGGAGTATGGGGAGAAAGTGAGTCAGATATTGGCAGGTCAGCTTCGCAGGCAGGCCACGGCTAGGGAGATGGTTCTGGATGGTGGTGGCTCCGGCGCAGATTAACAAGGTGTTTGAGGAGTTTTATACGGACTTGTATAAGTTGGAGCCACTAGAGTGCAGAAGACGAGGGATTGCAGGGGGAGTTTAGAGGGCCCCGTGGTTGGGGGAAGTGGATAGGCAGAGCTGAAGGAGCCAGTGGGGGTAGAGGAAGTGAATCTGGAAGATGCAGGCAGGGAAGGCGGCGTGGCCCAACGGGTTAACGGTCGCACTTTATAAAAGATTTAAGGATAACCTGGCGCTGTTGTTGGTGGAAATGTTTGAGAACGCGATGGACAGGGGGGTCTTGTCTACCGTCTCGTTGTTGCTTAATTAAGATAAGGATCCAGTGGAGCATGTGTCGTATATCATAGATCATAGAATTTACAGTGTAGAAGGAGGCCATTCGGCCCATCGAGTCTGCACCGGCTCTTGGAAAGAGCACCCTACCCAAGGTCAATAACTCCACCCTATCCCCGTAACCCCACCCTACACTAAGGACAATTTTGGACACTAAGGGCAATTTGTCATGGCCAATCCACCTAACCTGCACATCTTTGGACAGTGGGAGGAAACCGGAGCACCCGGAGGAAACCCACGCACACACGGGTAGGATGTGCAGACTCCGCACAGACAGTGACCCAAGCCGGAATCGAACCCGGGACCCTGGAGCTGTGAAGCAACTGTGCTATCCACAATGCTACCGTGCTGCCCATATCTTTGCTGAATGTGGATGCCAAGGTATTGGCAAAGGTACTGGCGTTAAGGTTGGAGGTGTCTTCAGAGGGTGATTGGGGAGGATCAGACAGGGTTCATTAAGTTGTCATCAAATGTGAGGCGATTGCTGAATGTGGTGACTTCTCCGGCAGAAGGAAGAGAGTTGGGGGTGCTGGTGGCATTAGATGCAGAAATGGCGTTTGATCGGATGGAGTGGAGTTATTTGATGGCAGCTTTGGAGATTTTGGACAGTTGGTTACTGTTGACTGAGGGAGGTGGGGTCAGTGAGGGTTGAATGTGTTGGGTGGGTCTTGTGACTGATGTAAAATGTTGGGAAAACTGGAATAAAAATACTTTAACTTTTTAATTAAAGCCAGCCAGGAATAAGTCATTTTGGTTCCATGTCAATCAATGCGGCAATTTGTGCATTTCACATGACTATATTGGTCTCCTTTAGCTGCCCCACAGAGTTTTCTAACAACCCCCCCCCAACCAACGTTGACTTCTTCCAACTCCATCATCTGCATCTTACCAAGCTTTCTCTCCTTACCCACAAACTTTCACACTATGCCATTTCCCACCCAACTGCCAAAGTCTTGATACCCACTTGCTGTATCTCTTTCAGCCTCTGACCCCACTCCTGCTCTGCTCTTTTTCCCTGTTCATGCTCATCTGTGCTTCCTCCTCCGAACCTAACCATTCTGCTTTGTTTCTTCTTCTTTCCTCCATCTCACTCGCCCACCTGTTTACTACAACCAAATGTTTGTTTATACCATATATTTCGCATACGTTTTATACTTCAAACAACCAGATTTATATTTTTTTCTAAAACATCCTGATGGTCACCATGTGTAATGCCACAGAAGATCTGCATATCTCCAATGCGATAAAATATATGCTTACTTAGTGCTATGCATCGCCAAGGGAGGGGAACGCTACAGAGGTCACTAGTTATAGGTAAATGTACACGTTTTACCAAATTAACATTAATATCAGCCGTGTTTCTGCAATAGCACCCATGTTAGAAAGTTGTTGGTTCAACACAGAATATGCCCTTTAACAGGGCAGTTCTCCCTGTCCTGACCAACATTTATCACTCAACCAGTGCCAGTCATCTGGTCAGTTTTCATTGCTGACTGTGGGACCATGCTAAGCCCAAATAAGCTGCAACAGTGCTGGATTTTGTTCTCGAGATTTTGGGGCAGCTGGCTGATATAGATTCAGGGACACCCATCTGATATTCTGTGTAGATATTCTGAGTAATGTTGATATTAATAAAGAGGTGTTGGGCATCTTGGAGGCAAGGGAGGAAATTGCTGGGGCCTTGACAGTAATCTTTGTATCCTCATTGGCTACAGGTGCAGTTTCAGAGGACTGGAGAGTAGCCAATGTTGTTCCATTGTTTAAGAAGGGCAGCAGGGATAATCCAGGAAATTATAGGCCAGTGAGCCTTATATCAGTGGTAGGTAAATTATTGGAAAAGATTCTTGGGATTTACTCACATTTGGAAACAAATAGACTTATTAGTGATGGACAGCATGGTTTTGTGAAGGGGAGGTCATGCCTCACTAATTTGATCGAGTTTTTCGACAAAGTGATATAGATGAGGGAAAGGCAGTAGATGTTGTAAAAATGGACTTCAATAAAGCTTTTGGCAAGGTACCTCATGGTAGACTGGTACAAAAGGTGAAGTCACATGGGATCAGAGGACAGCTGGCAAGTTGGATACAGAAACGGCTTGGACACAGAAGACCAAGGGTAGCAGTGGAAGGGTGCTTTTCTGAATGGAAGGCTGTTGACTAGTAGCATTCCAGAGGGATCAGTTCTGGGCCGTTGTTGTTCGCAGTGTATATAAATGATTTGGAAGAAAATGTTGCTGATCTGATTAGTAAGTTCGTAGACAGCAAAAAATTGGTGGAGTTGTGGATAGTGAAGAGGATTGTCAGAGAATACAGCAAGATATAAACTAGTTGGAGTCTAGGGCGGAGAAATGGCTGATGGAGTTTAATCCGGACAAGTGTGAGGTAATGCACTTTGGAATGTCCAATGCATGTATGAATTACACAGTAAATGGTAGAACTCTTGCGAGTGCTGACAGGCAGAGAGATCTGGGCGTGCATGTTCACCAATCACTGAAAGTGGCAACGCATGTGGATAAGGGGGTCAAGAAAGCATACAGCATACTGGTCTTCATCGGCCAGTGCATTGAATATAAAAATTGGCAAGTTTATGTTGCAGTTGTACAGGACCTTAGTTCGGCCTCATTTGGAATACAGTGTACAATTCTGGTCACCACACTACCAGAAGGATGTGGATGCTTTGGAGAGAGTACAGAAGCGGTTTACTAGCATGTTGCCTGGCGTGAAGGGCATTAGCTATGTGGAGAGGTTAGATAAATTCTGTCTGTTCTCACTGGAACGACGGAGGGTGCGAGGCGACCCGATAGAGGTCTACAAGATTATGAGTGGCATGGACAGAGTGGATAGTTAGATGCTCTTTCCTAGGATAGGAGAGTAAAGTACTAGGGGACATAGGTTTAAAGTGCGTGGGGAAAAGCTTAGAACAAATGTGCGAGGCATGATTTTTTACACAGAGGGTGGTAAATATATGGAACGTGCTGCCTGGGGAGATTGTGGGAGCAGGTATGATAGCGGCAGTTAAGGTGCATCTAGACAAATATATGAATAGGGTGGGAATGGAAGGATACGGACTCTTAAGTGCATACGGTTTTGGTTCAGGCAAGTACCATGGTCGGCGCAGGCTTGGAGGGCCGTAGGGCCTGTTCCTGTGCTGTATTGTTCTTTGATGGTGTTGACTGGAGACCTAAACGTTTGAGGGTTGGGCTAGTTAACATTGCCAGCCGGTTCAGAACCACAGGAACATTGGACAATCCAGCTAACCTCTGGACATAGTTTTAAAAATGTCAGTCGGGGGCAGAGGGAAGCATTCCAGTTCCTCCTGGCCCCACAGAAATAACTGAATTTTTTCTCCACGCACGGACTGCTAATTAAGTACCAAAATCATATTGGGCTTAAGCTAACATTCTCAATCTCCAATTTAAACACAAAAGGGCTGGTTTAGCACAGGGCGAAATCGCTGGCTTTGAAAGCAGACCAAGGCAGGCCAGCAGCACAGTTCAATTTACGTACCAGCCTCCCCGAACAGGCGCCGGAATATGGCGACTAGATGCGTTTCACAGTAACTTCATTTGAAGCCTACTTGTGACAATAAGCGATTTTCATTTAATTTCAAATTAACCATGCACTTATTTCAGGCAGCTGCTGGAACCATCTCTGGTTCTTTTCTATGATCTACTGGGCTCTTATTGCCAAGTGACAGGGCTCAATTTCCCCAAATTTACAAAAGTATAATTGCCTGCAAAGTGTTCTGGTTCTGTCAAAGATGCTATGAAAAGCATTTTTTTCTCTCAAAACTAAAGCACAGACAAACTTCTTCTCTACCATAGGAAATTTTTATTCAAAGCAGCACTACTGCAGAATGGAGAAGGACAACCACTTGTAAATACAGAACTTTACCCAATATCTGGCACGTACAATAGAACTTAGAATCCATCATTGGGGAAGAAACTCTCATTACCATTTTGAGTTTGCTACGGCAGGCACTGAAATACTTTTTTTTGCCAGGGGAGGGGGGTAAATATTAACACCTGAAGGAAATGGCGGTGTTAGAATTTAATTTTCCCCCATTTCACTTAATACCATTCGCAAAACATTGAAGATTTAAAAGGAGTTGCATTTTAACATTCAAGCTGAGTAGTTGATGACTAACCCTGACATTCACAATTGTTTGACAAGTCCTTATTTTCTGATATGACTCAGTTAATGGTCACATGTTACAATTGAGCTTTAGCATTTGGACATAACAAAATACAAACACTACCATCAAATAATGTAGGCTTGGCTGGTAAGAATAATCATTTTAATCCCTTGTTCCTCTCTCTCTCTTCCCCCCCACCCCCCCATCCAACACAAGACTTTGGATTGGAATGTGTCCAGAATAGCTACCCTGTCCCAAGTTGTTAGGTGGCATGGGAAAGCAGGATTAGGGATTTGTCCTCTCAAGATGGAAATAGCCTGCTTAGCAACTGAAAACATTGGCTTAATGGAACTAATTGTGAAAGCAATTCTATTTGCAATCCTTTCACTGATTTTTATCATAATACTGCACCAAACCACATCATTACAGGTTTGACATGATTAATACAGTTTTCTAGCAGTTTGACAACATACGTGCTGCAATCTGATCTGTATCTGCAGGGGAAGAGTACAAACTTTAGCCCATCATTTCCCATATTTATTAACTAGCATATGAATTAGCCTTACTGACTAGTATTGAACCTTTCATTCATGGAGTCAAAGACTGCTGCTGCTATGATTTTTAGTTTCACCCAAGCATGACAATGCTTGGTGAAATAGCAAAGAGACTTGAACTATTTTATTTGATAATTGCTTCCAATTTTAGGATTGTTATGACCTGTGGCACAATATTTAAAATTTTCTTCCAGCTATCAATATAACGTTTCAGATAAAAGGAAATACATAACATTTTTCACATGTACTTTTGTTGCGCAGCTGTTTGGTTGGAAACAAAACAGGGTCAAAGCCAGAGAGAGGGGCAACATATGGTTGTCACTTCAGGTTGCTCTCAAGCAATTGCTGGTAGCTGGTTGATGACTTGCAAAATACTGTGTGGGCTGGCAGCAGCCTACCCGCCTGCTCGGTTGACAAGAGGAAGATAAAAACTTTGATGGTGGGACATAGGTGTAAATTCCTGAACTGTTACCAGGCACTATTCTGGGAAGCAGAAGTCAGGTACTTCATCAGAAGGGGAGGAAGACAACAAAATTATCGAACACCCCCTAGTGTCTCCCAAGGCTAGTTCGGCAAAGCACTAACACATAACCCACCAATCTAGGAATTGAGTGAAAAGAGAGGGGCCTCATCCTGAAATGAATATATTCTACAGCTTCCATTATGGATTCAAGCTACAAATGCTTTGCTTTGTTACTAATGTATACATTATAAAAGCAATTAACTACAGCTTTTCCTTTTAAAATTACAGCTATAAGAAAATCTCTAATACCAGAAAAAGGGCTCGGAACTGTATGCGTAGTGCGCTCTGCAGTGATTTTTAAAAAACTGTTTGGAATTCTTAAATAAATCAAATACAGTTAAATATAGTCAACCCTGTAAAATACAGTCCTGATTCAACCACAGCTTCATTGTACCCTTTGTTCCCATTGTATAGCAGTTCTGGTTCAAAGATAATTTTGAACCAAGTTTCCACATTTAGGTGAATCAGTTGTGTGTTTCAGCAGAAATAAGGTGTAGTTTAGTTTATAGCTTCTTATAACACTACAGAAACAGGCTGGTCAGCCTGACTCTCACTAGATGCATTGCGCTCCTCTGTTCCCGAAAGATGCATGAAGAGATCTCCAAGCTCTGCCACTTCATCTTCGTTTGTATGCTGGGGAACATCCCTGTGCTCCCGTTCTTCAATAAAATCCCACAGTCGCACCGAGTGAAGGAACTGCAGGTTGAGAAGGAAACACCGTTTAATTGAACATTGTATTTTACTGGAATCTATTTTAAAACATTAATCGGAAACAAGTTGTGAACTTTTATTTATTAAGCAGGTAATGTTCAGGTTTTTTAAAATTACATAGTACTTGGCGGTATCGTCATCCTGACTGAGGTATCAGTTTAATGCTCAGCTCAAAAGTTACTTGAGTGATATTGATAGAATTTGTTCTCAAAGTAATGAATTAGGTTTTATTAAAAAAACTCTTGCTACTTTTGCAAATTCATAAGAGGGCCACAGCCATCTGATATCAATTATGATAAAATGTAACAGCCTTCAGGATAGCCTGAATATTAAAATCTTGAAATAATCAAAAAACAGTCAAAGCTATAAACCTGGGCCCACTGTGCAATGATGCTTCAGGTCAGTGCAAAATTAACATTAGGAAGTGATACACTTTGTTTTTATGGGTAGGTGGGCTACCTATCAACAGGTGGCCTTTTGCAATAGTCAAATTTAACTGAATCTTAAATAAGTACATCCAAAACATGCACCGTCAGCGTGCTCAACAAGGTAGTTCCACATTAACGATGACCAAGTTAATGCATCTCGAGTCCCTGGTTCACCAGCTTATGCTTTTCAAACGCCCTGGGACGAATACTGAAAAGGTTCATCAAAACAACATCATGCAGTGAAATATCTAGGACTTTGGTTATTTACCCTCACATTGCCTTCCGAGCTGAGCTGCTTTCTCGGCTGCTCGGGCTCTGCCATTGTTCCATCAGGGTAAGCGTGAAGGTAAAGGCACTTTCCACCAAATGGACAGGACCCTTTTCCCTTGTCAAAGTATTTACAAGCCTTCTTACTGTTCATAGAAAAAAAATAGAAAAAGGGCCATATATATAATTCACAATACTTGTAGTATTTGGTAATCTAGCTTTGGGTAAAACCAAAGTATATTTTATAACTGCACATCACTCTCCAGCTACAGTTTGAGGTTCCAGACTAGATATTGACAATGCTCTACATGGAACCATCAGTAATTATTCCACCACTGTTATCCATTTTGCTTACTCTATTCAATGTTAACTCAATCACAAGACATTGACCATCTACTTTTTTTGATAGCAACCATTAAATTTATAATCATGTCACTGCATTTTGGGCATTTTTCCTGCTGCACGAGGCGGCATAACACAGTACCAGTTATAACAAACATAGTTGCGTTGTGAAATTGAGGCATTTGAATATTGGAATACAGAAGGACCACAGTTGGTCCAACATGTACCCCACAAAATGATAGCAGGAAAGTTGGCTCTGAAAACTGTGACCAGTAAACTTGCCTCAAGATATTGAAAGCCATGATTTTTTTTTAAGGTAGCACTCAAAGTGCTGTGTATTCTTAGAACATGATATGGTGTGAGCAGAGATACGGTGTGTGCCAAAGATAAAAACATGTATTACAAACACTGACATTTGGTTCCTCCCGGCCTCTTATTAACTACGGCAGTGTTTAATTAACTATTGCACATCATTAGTTGCAGAAACAGATGCCACCGGTCCATATCTTAGATTCAAATATGACTTGTGAAGTATGATGAAAAGAAAATCAAAATTTTACATGACTGTCTGTGCCAGACAGAAAAACAGCCCACAATTTGAAATGGTTAAGAGCAGGATTTTACTATATTTTGTAAATCTACATGCAAGTTGGTGTCCAAAATCTATTTTGCCAGCCTCTATCTACACCAAGCCAATTCTAATCTTTGCTACATGCATTATATTAGAAAGACACATTCAAGTTTATTTCTAGAACCTTTTCAGGAATACAGTTCACACACCATATATGGTATTTGTTAATTTGTTTGTCAGAATATACTCTACTAAAAGAAGAAATCATGAGTTAGGTGAATTGGATATGCCAAATTGTTCCTCGGTGGGGATTCGGGGTTAGGTAGGGGAATTGGGCCTCGGTTAGGGTGCTCTTTCAGAGGGTTGGTGCAGACTTGATGGGCCGAATGGCCTCCTGCACTGTAGGATTCTATAATTCTATGTAGATTCAAAACAAAAAGTGCCTGGAGAAAATGGACACTTGTATAACAAGTACTTGGATCTGCACCTGGAACGCTGTAATCTGCAAGGCTACGCACCAGGTGCTGGAAAGTAGGATTAAAATGAGCAACTAGTTTCTTTTTTTTGGCTGGTGCAGACACGATGGGCTGAATGGCCTCTTTCTGTGCCGTGACTATTCTATGGTATATCGCCTTTGGAAGTTCACATATTGAAGCCTAATCACAGTGCAAATTGAAATTAAATTTATCCTTGGGGGGCAGGGGAGAAATGGCAATAGCTATAGCGGGCTTTGTTTGAATTTACATCATACATAGACTGCGTATTTTCCCATAAGTTATGACCTTTTGTAGATTTATTTACACAGACGGTCATAGGATAAAGGCACAACATTCATCTTTTAAATTCCCTTGGCTATATTGACAACAGTTCTGTAAATTACATGAAGTAATTTATTGGAATGCTTTCATGGGGCAGGGAAGAAAATTAGTGGAAATAAAAATGCCAATTTTTGGATACATCGTCACTCTTGAAAAATTAAGTACGCAATCAATCAAGAGCTATACTGGTTTCACAAAGTTTCTTGCACATTTTATTCTAAAGTATTATTCTCCGATTTAGCCTCGGTGATGCATGTATCCTCCCTTTAACAGAAATTCAGAAACTTGGAAAAGCAAAATCACTTTGGATTTTTGACTCTACTGAATTTCTCCTGCTAGATCCATTGGCAAGAGATATTGTGTTAAGCTAGATTGCCACCTAGTGACTAGGTAAAGAACAAAACACTTGCCAAGAACCCAGAACTTCCCTGAACTCAACTGTTCCACTTTTACAAAAAAATGTCGGCTTTGACCACAAAATGGTAGTCAGAGCACGTTGCAAATAAAGTTTTTTTAAATAATTTTTTTATTCTCCTTTTTCACATTTTCTCCCACATTTACATCCATCAACAATAAACAATAATCAGCAAGATATGTCAGTCCCCATAACGATTCCATCTACCCACTAACCCTCAACCCGCATGTTTACATAAACAAATGACAAAAAGGAATCAGGGATTGCCCGTAGTCACCCTTAATCTGACACAGCTCACCACCCCAGGTCTCCAGCTCCTCCCGTCCACTGCCTCTTGTAAAACTCCTCCTCCCAACCTCGGTTCCTTCCCCCCAACTTTCCACCCCGGCAAGACCACTCGGACCCTGTTCTGCCAGGCTCTGATGGCTGCAGCCCCTCCCCCCACCTCACTCCCGTTCTCTGGCCGGTTTAAACCGGCGTTGCTAATAAAATTAATAAATTAAATTAATCATTCTTAATATATAAAAATAACAACGTTTAAAATAGTGTGGACTCCAAAAACAGAAGAAGCTAGTTAGAACATCGAAATAACAACAGAAAAGAATCAGTACTGCCAGCAGTTAAATATGAATATACACAGGTGGCAATGTCACAGCACTTACTGGTGACATCAGCGATGGATTTAAACAAGAAGATGCATAATAAAAACACTCTATAACACTTCTCCCCCCATAAATTTTAATTCTCTTTAAATACAGAAATACAATTAAACTAATGCCTTAATTAAACATCAATCTTCAGGAGTTTTGCGACGAAGCTGTAATCTGTGTAGTAACACTGGTGACTCCGTCAACTCCTCTTCCACTTTGCCTTTAATGGCCCTCGGTTTGAAAAGGAGAGTAGCCCGAGGATCTAGAACAATTTAACTGTAGTGCCACGCCAATGTACCCTGTTCATAAACTTACAATGATTCACAAAGCGTGACCTTCCACATCTAAAACACTCCAGTCTTCACCTTTTTATTTGCAGCTTCATTTTCTAATCGATGCACCTACCTGCATGCCGCCATCTTTATTGTCACAAGTAGGCATACGTTAACACTGCAGTGAAGTTACTGTGAAAAGCCCCTAGTCGCCACAATATCTTTTACATTTTCAGCAGCCATTTCCATGACCGGAGAAATTTCTAGAGTCTTCTTAAAAGTAAGTTTTTAAAAATCCATTTATGGGATCAGAGTTACTGGCTTGGCCAGCATTTATTGCCCATCCCTAGTTACCCTTCAGAAGGGGGTGGTGAGTTGCCTTCTTGAACCGCTGCAGTCCCTGAGGTGTAGGTGCACCCACTGCTGTTAAGGAGGAAGTTCCAGGATTTTGCCCCAACGACAGTGAAGGAACGGCGATATATTTCCAAGTCAGAGTGGTGAGTGACTTGGCGGGGAACCTCCAGTTGGTGTGACTTCTTCCAGCAAATGCGCTGAATGCTGTCTTTGTTAATGCCACAAGCTAATCTGTCCCGAAGCATGTCTTCCAAAACTGCCCCAAACTCAAAACGTTCAGAGAGCTGACATAATTCAGCAACTAAGTTAGCTACAGACTGTCCTGTTTTCCAAAAAGGACGATAGTATTTGAAACGTTGTACAATTGCTGAGGGCTTAGGATTTTGCTGATTCGGAAGGAATGCAACTAAATCCGCAAATGAAGTATCCCCTGGTTTCCATGGTGTAGCTAAATTTCTCACTAGCTTGCAAGTTTTTACCCAACACATACTCAGGAGAATTGAGCGTTTTCTAGTCTCGTCTGTGATCCATTCCTCCGGATGCTCCGGTTTCCTCCCACTAGTCCCAAAAGACGAGCTGTTAGATAATTTCAACATTCTGAATTCTCCCAGTGTACCCGAACGGGTGCCGGAATATGGCGACTAGGTGCTTTTTACAGTAATTTCATTGCAGTGTTAATGTATGCCTATTTGTGACAATAAAGATTATTATAATTTGCCAAGAAACTGATCAAAGCTTTTCACATATTCAGCCCAGCCAGTTCTCGTTTTCTTCCACAAACTCACTGATAGACCCAAACATAGCCGTGATGCTGCTAACTTGTCTTTCGTCGGTAAACCAAAACTTTGTTGTACATGCTGAAAGTTCAAATTTTTTGTTCTCGTCGCCAAAAAAATGCGGTAACTTGACCACAAAAAGGTCAAAATGCCTCGTTAATAAATAACATTAATCTTTAATATATAAAAATAACCAGGTTTATGTACATCATGGAGTGAAAAACGGGATCAGCTAGATTAACAAAATAACAGTAACTGAAAAGAATCAGAACTAACGGCAGTTAAATACGAATATACACGGGTGACAACTAATGACCTCACCGCACTGATGATATCGGCAATGGATTTT
Organism: Scyliorhinus torazame; assembly: GCF_047496885.1. NCBI lineage: Eukaryota > Metazoa > Chordata > Chondrichthyes > Carcharhiniformes > Scyliorhinidae > Scyliorhinus > Scyliorhinus torazame. The sequence continues at coordinate 185,763,801 of NC_092719.1, forward strand.
AAAAAGGCGCATTAATAACACCCTAACAGTTACCGAAAAATGAATGCCACACATATCAGTAAAACACATTTGAAGGTTTTCTAGGCTTTGACCCCCCCCAAAAAATTATTTAACTCTTACTGTTCTGCCCATTGTTGAATTTGTTTTAGTGTATTTAAGAACAGCAGTAAGATAACTTACATGGTGTTTTCTATGTAGCATGTACTTACAAAAGCATAACCAAGTTTTGTGACACCAGTTAAATACCAGCAAAATACAAAGAGAGCTGATTAATTTATTAAACACAAATGTGAAAGGTGTCTCAAGAATTTTCAACATGTACACTATATACAACAGAAACTCATACAAAGCAAGTATTTGAAGGAAACACCACTCCCTGATCCAGGTCACCTGCATGTCCTGCCTAAGCAAGAACAAAGTGAGTCATGCTCTGCTGGTGTTAGAATTTAGCACTATTCCATCAATAGAATTTTATATTCCGTCACGGGATATGGGCATCACTGGCAAGGCCAGCATTTGTTGCTTATCCCTAACGGTCCTGGAACTGGAGTGGCTTTCAGAGAGCAGTTAAGAGCAACCACATTGCTGTGCGTCTTAAGTCACTTGTAGGTCAGTCCAGGTAAGGATGGTGGATTTCATTTCTAAAAAGGACATTAGTGAACTAGAAGGGTTTTGAAACATTGATCATAATTGTCATGGTTACAATTACTGAGACTGGCTTTGCAATGCCAGATTTATTTATTGAATTTTAGTTCCACAAGCTGCTGTGGTGGGATTTGAACCCATGTACCAGGAGCATTATCCTGGGCCGCTGGATTACTAGTGCAGTGACATTTCCCCGCTAGTGGAAACAAGGATTTCCCAGCGTGCATATGCATGAAATAAATGAGCTCTGTCGAAACTAGAGAGATTCTATCTGCGTGGATATTGAGATACAACCATCTCCCAAACTTTCCTTGCTTTCTCTCACTGCTAATTCTATGCATTAACAAAGAGTCGCAAGTTGGATTGGCCGGGAAAACAAAAATTATATCGTAAATAGCAAAATTTATGAAGAGTACATTGCACAGAAAAGTGCAGTCTCAGTTTAGACATTTGAATGCCTTCTGATTCCAAGGTGCTTAGAACCAAACATTTTTCTGTAAATCAAGAGCTCGGTCAACTGAAAGGGCACATGCCAAGCCACATCACACCCTCCTAGTTGTAAGAATATGAAACTCTGCCACACAACCAATGGAAAGCGTCAACTCAAACAGAAGTTAAATCCTCTTCATTCAGATTTTACTACTTACATGTTAGCCAATCTCCACAGGTGGAAATTTAAAACCCCGTTTCATAAAGCAAGATCGTCTCACCTCATTCCCTGCTTGAATGCTTCAATAAGCTGGTCCTTTTCCTCTTTTTCCTCCACCCAATAAGCACTCGGGATCACAAATTCTGACACTACTCGACACTCAGGACAGGACCTAGAAGAGCAATTTTTTTTTTTTTTTTTTAAATTGAGAGATTTTTAATGAAAGTTAGCACGTGCGACGTATAAAATTAGTCCCAAAAAAACTAAATGGAGAATTGAAGCAATTAATAGATTTGATTTATAGATGCATCCCAAATCAAGGAGAGATTGTAAGGGGGCCAGAAGCAGCTCCAATTGGCTCAATGTCTGCTTGCAGAAATCTGTGGGCAGTCAAACATCTTGTGTAGAGATTACCCAATAATATACTTCCTATCGCTAGGCGTTACTACGTTAATTACAATGAAAGCTATTTCTGTAGCATCTCCTGATTAACTTGAAAAGAGAGATCCTTGAAGTTAATTGAGGTACAAGGTCCCTACACAACTGAAGACAGGGTCATTTCCTTGGGGACAACAAAATATTGTTTCTTACAGAAAGGGAGAGGAACATGAATGGAACATGAGCCTCCAAAGAGGGGCTCAGCAAATAGAAAGTTTGGGATCTTCTGCATTACAGCACAATATAATCAGTAATTTCCTGTCAAACTAGACTCTAGTCATTGTCTGACCCCCACTGCCCAAAAAGATGTGCAGGGTAGGTCAATTGGCCATGCTAAATTGCCCCTTAATTTAAAAAAAAGAATTGGGTACACTAAATTTATTAAAGAAAAAGTTTAAATCATTCTCGGGGTGCAGAGGATATGCACAAACTGCTTTAGCTTTGACCTCACATATCATGGATTTATTGGAACCTTTTAAATGTATAATTAAATATACAGAAAGGCTCCGACTAATACTCTGGTTCAGTACAGATACGTAGTCAAATCAGGTGTCTTCTGGTGTTGATCACTCACTGTTAAATGTGGGCAGTACTGTTAAGCATTAGGCCATCAAAAGATTGGGGTGGGAAGAATTTTCCCCAAAATAAAATCCATCTACATAGTTTAAAAGCTTCACTGGATCTTGGCAGCTAACATATTTTAAAAATAAATAAATTTAGAGTTCCCAATTCATCTTTTCTAATTAAGGGGCAATTTAGCGTGGCCAATCCACCTAGCCTGCACATCTTTGGGTTGTGGGGGCGAGACCCACACATACACAGGGAGAATGTGCAAACTCCACACAGACAGTGACCCAGAGCCGGGATCGAACCTGGGACCTCGGTGTCGTGAGGCAGCAGGGCTAACCCACTGCGCCACTGTGCTGCCCAAGGTATTTTAAGGACAAGAAATTCCATTAGTCCCATTCTTCCCATATCAATGGATCCAATATTATGACTAGCTGCTACAGAGTCAGTACAGAGCAAATTTCCTATACAGGACAAGGTTGGAATCCCTGTTACAAATAAAATGTCTCATTGATGAAGTTCCACGGCCAATATTTATGACCTACATCAATGGATAGAAAAGTTTTTAATGAAACGTTACAATGGATATCCTACTTAGTTAACAGATACATTTTCCTCACACATACATATGTGCAGTTCTGGTCATCAGAGGCCTCACTAATTGTGATCTTCATAGCAACAGTTAAAAATTGGCATTTGATCCGTAAAACCAGTTACACTCACTTGATTATTTTATTCTCAAACTGTTTAGCACATCGCCACTGTCTAATGCAGGATAGACAATATGGGTGAATGCAGTCAGAAAGAATTCCAAATCTTCTCTCCGATGGTATTTTATCATAGACTATCTCCATACAAATGTTACAGACTTTATCTTGACTCTTTTGCACAGCAAAGGCTTTCTCCATGTCTTGCTCAAAAGCAATGAGACACATCTGAATGAAACGGAAAGTCGAAAGTCAGCATTTATGGAACACATATTCCAAGCAAATTGAACAAGTTTCCCAACCAACAAGCCATAATACCGTCTTTATCTGGTGGCAGACCAGCGGCCTTTTGACATAATGGTACAGCTTCCAGTTAATTCCTGTTTACTCAAGGTGCTGTGCTTGTTGTTATTTTATTTGTGGTAAAACATCAGCAAAGCAACACCAAGCTTGGGAAGGATTGAAGAGAACAAAAGGAGAGATTGGGAGGGAGGAAGAGAAATGACTGAACTCAGCAGTGCTGCACCAGCCTTCCAATCGTAAATCAGTGGAAAACTCAGTGGCTTAAGGTCACTAGACAGTGGTAGTTGGGTAACAACGGATTTTGTAAGCCCTAGACATTTTTTTTTAAATTTAGAGTACCCAATTCATTTTTTTCCAATTAAGGGGCAATTTAACGTGACCAATCTACCTAACCTGCACATCTTTGGGTTGTGGGGCAAAATCCATGGAAACATGGGGAGAATGTGCAAATTCCACATGGACAGTGACCCAGAGCTGGGACCGAACCTGGGACCTCAGCGCCGTGAGGCCGCAGTGCTGACCAGCCCTAGACAGTTTAACCATACTATACAAACAAATATTTCATCTTTAACTGTCAGCCATCTCATTGATAGCATTTTCATCTCTGGTTCAGGTCATGGAATCCAACAAATAAGGACTTGCATTTTTAAAATTGCATTTCATAACCACCGGATGTCCCAAAGCACTTTACAGAAAATAAGGTTCTTCTGAATTATAATCACTGTTGTAATGTAGGAAATGCAGCAGCCAACTTGCACACAAGAAAGTCACCACCCACAGAGCTATGTGATATGACCAGATAATCTGCTTTTACGTTGATTGAGGGATAAATATTGGCCAGGACAAACTCCACTGAACTTCTTTGAAATAATGCCACAGGTTAATTTACACTCAACAGTGGGAGCAGATTGGAAAGACGGCACAGCACCTCCTCCGACAGTGCAGTATTCCCACAGTACTGCGCAAGACGTGTCAGCTTTGATTTTTGTGCTCATCTCCCAAAATGCAACCGCACAAACATCAGTGCACAATCTATCTAGGCTAACAGTCGCACCCAGGGAGATGCAAAAGATCCCGTGCTACTATCCTAACAAGAGTAGAGCAGTTGTCCTTTTGTCTTGACTAATGTTATCATTCAACCAACATCACTTGCTGTGTGCAAATTCCCCTACATTACAATCAAACCCACATGTCGGAAGTTCGTAATTAAAAGCAAAATTCTGCAGATGCTGGAAATCTGAAATAGAAACAGAAAATGCTGAAAAATCTCAGCAGATCTGGCAGCATCTGTGGAGAGAAACATAATTGACGTTTTGAGTCCATATGACACTTTGTCAGAGCTGTTTTTATTTCAGAAGTTCTTCATTGGTTGCAAGATGCTTTGGGAGATCCACAAGTCATAGGAGGTGCTATGTAAATGCAAGCTCTTCATTCATTTATAGTAAACTAGCAGATTTCACGTTGCTTAGCTTGCTGTGTTTTGTGGATACGCTATTGCATAACAACTCTGCTCTTTAATTGTGATGGAGTATTACATGAAATATGCGTCATTCATAATGCTTTATATTTACACAGATAATACAAATGTTTGCATTCATTTGGATGGGAAATATGTAAAGCATATCAATAAAATGAAAACAAAATCAATAAACCCAAGAAAAGGGAGGCATGAATTTTATTTTTAAAATACTGCCGTCCCTCATTTTCAGGACTTTGTATTGTTACTCAATTTTTTTTTTCAATTCACTGCTTTAGGATGAAATTTCAGAGATTTTATTTCATGATGAAGGTTAGAGGTAAATTCTTTCAGTTGACAGAATTTAAAGTTGAATTCATTAAAACAAGTTGCCAATAACTAGAGCAAGTTGTAGCTGCCGAATGTAGAAGATAGTTTTAATAGCACAGGGGTATATCCAGGCCATTGAATGGCACATTACTTTGATCTACACTTGCCTGTTCATGTGCTCTACGTTGCTCAAGGTCAGTTGGATGCAGTACTTGCAGTTCACACACTTCACACACATCTCCATGAAGGTATAAACAGCTGTCACCATAATGACATTCACCAACTGCTGCAAAAGGGCACAGCTGCTGTGCAGAATTATGACTGCATACTGATGCTGAAACATCCAGCCCACTGCGAACTGCGTCCAAATATGACGGCGGCTTCATTGGGACATCCTCATAAACAAACTTTGCCGAGTCAGAGAAAGGCGATGCCGTCTTTGTAGTGTTGCAGTAAGATGGTGGGAAAGGAAACAATTTAGATTTTTCTGCTGCTCGGTTGCAAAGGTCTAAAGAGAAGAATAAGCCCAAAAAAAGTTGCAGCATGAAATGCATTTAAAAGTTATTGGATCATGCTTACCAGACATTATGGAATACAGAAACGGGCACTGCCCTTAAGATCACCTCCCCAAACCTTCTAACTGAGCATATAAACAAAGGGGGAGAAATGATAAAAACAAATAATGGAATTAAGCTGAAAGCTTGATCAAAGATGGACAATAACAGATGAGATGCAGAACTGAATGAGCAGGTAATTTGGGGATTGAAATATGAGGAGTGATTGAGCACCTTAAGCAAAACAAAAATAGATTACATTTGTGGGTTGGGTGCAGTTTAAGTTTATGGTCTACTTATGATCAATGCCGCACAGGTAGAAGAAGAAATACAAGATCCCATGGCTACAGTATAGCTTAATAAGCAAATCTAAATAATTTATGTTGCTATTTGTTGCTGTATATAAATAGAACTGAAAACACAGTTTCACCCTGTGGTGATAAGGTGGTTCAGCTCAGGTTCTGTTTCTCAGATGTCGTGAAAGAGGTCAGATGATGACAAAAAAGTGATTTAAGCAGCACACCAAAGAAAATCTACTCCTTGGGTTTTAAAACTTTAAAAACATCAGTAATGGTTCATTGAGGGTTTGCTTTGGAGGAAATACATTGAATTAATTCCCTCCCTGTTTTAGCACCCATAAAATAAAGAATTTCTTGGTTAGACTAAAATGTATTGACAATAATTACTATAGTGATAACCAATGGACAATAATTATCAGCAATGTTTCAATTTAACTTATCCTTTGAATAACATCAATTCTGACTGTTCTTTACAGTTCGAAAGATTTTATGCCATGATTTCACCAAAATTGTGCATTTAGAATTTTGCCCTCGCTAATTACAAACAAATCTATTTGCATTGATGGAGTAAATTTGAACTTGCGTTCGTGCTGCTTTTCATTTTCTTATGCAAATATTAATACTGGAGAACTCAGGGAGATAATGTGGAAGACATGAAACAAAATGCATACTGATTCGGAGCAGTATTTGACAAAGTTCTTAAACTGAACAAAATATGAAGCGTGAGTGAGCACCTTAAGCATATATACTTCGTAGTACATATAAATGATTTGGAGGAAAATGTAACTGGTCTGATTAGTAAGTTTGCGGACGACACAAAGGTTGGTGAATTGCGGATAGCGATGAGGACTGTCGGAGGATACAGCAGAATTTAGATTGTTTGGAGATTTGGGCGGAGAGATGGCAGATGGAGTTTAATCCGGACAAATGTGAGGCAATGCATTTTGGAAGGTCTAATACAGGTGGGGAATATACAGTGAATGGTAGAACCCTCAAGAGTATTGAAAGTCAGAGAGATCTTGGTGTACAGGTCCACAGGTCACTGAAAGGGGCAACAGAGGTGGAGAAGGTAGTCATAAAGGCATACGGCATGCTTGCCTTCATTGGCCGGGGCATTGAGTATAAGAATTGGCAAGTCACGTTGCAGCTGTATAGAACCTTAGTTAGGCCACACTTGGAGTATAGTGTTCAATTCTGGTCGCCACACTACCAGAAGGATGTGGAGGCTTTAGAGAGGGTGCAGAAGAGATTTACCAGGATGTTGCCTGGTATGGAGGGCACTAGCTAGGAGGAGAGGTTGAATAAACTTGGTTTGCTCTCACTGGAACGAAGGAGGTTGAGGGGCGACCTGATAGAGGTCTACAAAATAATGAGGGGCATAGACAGAGTGGATAGTCAGAGACATTTTCCCAGGGTAGAGGGGTCAATTACTAGGGGGCATAGGTTTAAGGTGCGAGGGGCAAGGTTTAGAGAAGATGTACAAGGTAAGGCTTTTTACACAGAAGGTAGTGGGTGCCTGGAACTCGCTGCCGGAGGAAGTGGTGGAAGCAGGGACGATAGTGTTATTTAAGGGGCATCTTGACAAATACATGAATAGGATAAGAATAGAGGGATACGGCCCCCAGAAGTGTAGAAGATGTTAGTTTAGACGGGCAGCATGGTCGGCGCAGGCTTGGAGGGCCGAAGGGACTGTTCCTGTGCTGTATTTTTCTTTGTTCTTTGTTATTTGTTCAAAAGTGCAAGGAAAATCCCACTTAAAATTTGCTCTGCATTGCTACTGACGCCAGACGGGAAGACAGTGGCGTAGTGCTAATTTCACTTGACTAGTAATCCATAGACCCAGTTAGAGGCCCAGGCTAATTTCATAAAATTTTCTTTGCAGTAGGAGGACATTCAGCCCATCGAGTCTGCACCGGCCCTTGGAAAGTGCACTCTGCTTAAGCCCTCGCTTGCACCCTAACCCCTAACCCCACCTAACCTTTTTGGACACTAAGGGGCAATTTAAATTTAGCAAGGCCAATCCACCTAACCTGCACATCTTTGGACTGTGGGAGGAAACCGGAGCACCCGGAGGAAACCCACGCAGACACGGGGAGAAAGTGTAGACTACACACAGTCACCAGAGGCTGGAATTGAACCCGGGACTCTGGAGCTGTGAGGTAGCAGTGCTAGGGGACATGGGTTCACTCCTACTACAGCAGCTGGTGGAATTTAAATTCAATCAATAAATCTGGAATTGAAGAGCTAGCCTTAGTAAACCATGAAACTATCCTCAATTGTTGTAAAAACCCATCTGGTTCACTGATCTTTCGGGAAGGAAATCAGCCGTCCATAGCTGACCTGGCCTCCAGAACCACAACAATGTCGCCGACCCTTAACTGCATCTGCAATGGCCTAACAAGCCACTCAGTTCAAAGGCAATTAGTGATGGGCAACAAATACTGGCCTGCCAACGATGCCCACGTCCCACAAAAGAATAAGGGGGAAAAAAACATTTGAGTCCATTATATGTTGAAGGATAGAAGTTCGGCTGCACAGAAGCGAGATACAGCATGGTCCAAAAGCACAAAATGAGTTTTGCCCCCATTCACACAATACTGATGCCCTACACATGCTCTAGCTCGCTCTGGTGGATGGGAACGAGACTTGCTACAAACCAAAGTCTCTTGGTTGTTTCTAGATTTAGTACCAAAACCAGAGTTGGCAATGTCTACAGAGGCAAACAAATCTTAATAAAACAGATAAAGCTCGAACAGAAAATTTACGCATGAATCAAAATCTCACAGCAAAAGAAACTTATACTCTCAGAACTAAAGAAGTGGTAATCAGTTTGTACTTCCAATTATTTCTGCAGCCCAATTTTCAGTAATTTCCAGTTAAATTAACTGGTTAAATATTATATTGCATATTCAGATCAAGTAGCATAAATAATCTAATTTTTGTTATATTTTCCTTCCCTCTTTTTATACAACCAAGATTCAGTAAACTATCCCAAAGCATTTCTCATAGGATAAATACTGATATCAAGCCAAAGGAGGAGGTAGTAAGACAGGTGACACGGTCAGAGGTAAATTTTCAAGAGGGTCAAAGGACAAGAGAGATAGACAAATGACAAGGTTTAGAAAGATAATTTTAGAGCTTAGGTCCTAGATGGCTGAAGCACTAGTAGAGAAAGAGCATTGGGATTAGTGGGGCGAGAATGGGCTGCCCGGGGTTTGAACACATGGATGAGAATTTTAAAAATAAAGGCATTGGTGAACTTAAAGCACGTAGGGCGACAGGTGAATGGTGCATAGTGCGAGTAAGACTCCAGCAGCAGTTTTGGATGAGCTCATGCTTATGCAAATAGGTGATGGGAGGTCAGCCAGGAGAGCATTGAAATAGTAGAGTCTGGAAGTAACAAAAACAAAGAAGTGGGTTTCAGCAGAGAGTTAAAAAAAAATTAGCATACTCAATTAATTATTTTTAATTAAGGGGCAATTTAGCGTGGCCAATCCATCTAGCCCGCACATCTTTAGGTTGTGGGGGCGAAACCTATGTAAACATGTTGAGAATGTGCAAACTCCACACAGACAGTGATCCAGAGCCAGGATCGAACCTATCCACTGCGCCACCTTGCTGCCCCTTCAGCAGAGAGCGTTGCGCTGGGATGTTGGCAATCAATATACAAGAGGTAGCAGAAGTAGGTGGTCTTTTGGGATGGTGAGGATTTGGAGTCACCAGTTCAGCTCAGGATTAAATAGGACACGGAAGTTACAAATTCACCTTGAAACACTGGTCTGTGAGAGGAATGGAATCAGTTGCAAGCAAATAGAACCTCTGTGCACTTCTCGATGGTTGAATGGAAGAAACACCAGCTCATCCAAAACTTGATGCTGGACAAGCAGTCTGACAAAACAGAGAAAGTGGAGGGGCTGAGAGTCAGGAGATGTCACGCTCTTGGGTGATATCAATGAAAACCAACCACGGGCGACAGTGTGGAGTTTGCATGTTCTCCTGTGTGTGCGTGGGTTTCCTCCAGGTGTTCCAGTTTCCTCTCATAATCCAAAGATGTGCAGGTTAGGTGGATTGGCTGTGCTAAATTGCCCCATAGTGTCCAACAATTAGGTGGAGTTATGGGGCTAAAGGGATAGGGCAGGGAAGTGGGCCTAGGTAGGGTGCTCTTTCAGAGGGTCAATGAGCCGAATGGCCTCCTTCTGCACTGTAGGGATTCTATGAAAACAAAAAGGACGACACAGAAGTGGAGCTGAATATATATTCTACGAGGGACGTTTTTTGGAAACTTCTGAAAGTATGGTGAGAGTTCTAAAAGCATTGTAAAAATGAAGGAGCATGTATCAACAGTGGAACTGAGAGAATGGAGGACAAGTGTTGTAGGTTCTTTGCAGCTTCTCCGATTTCACTATGTGCCAAAAGTAGCAATAAGAGGCATTGAGTTTTTCTCATTTTGGGAGACAGCTATGGCTTTGGGTGGCAAAATATCTGAAAATTCAGTGGAACAGGAAATTCATGAATAAAAATGGACACCCGATCAGCACACAGCCCAATTTATACTCACCTCGATCTTTTAATTCAAGCGTCTTCTTTTTACATCTCCCAGATTCAGTAACTTTGACGGGCACAGTCGGTTCTGCAGCTTCGGGTTGTGCAATTGCATCGTGAACAACAGGTGTGCAGGTGACTCTAGAGATTACTGGCCCCACTGTTCTAGATCCAGGAAGTTTCACATGATCATATCTTACCGATGGAAAACAGAATGTAGTTAGACATCATCCACATTGCTTCATCAGAGAATTAGGTCTGCTGGTGAACAACACACCCTTTTACCTTAATCACAAATATCACCTATTGATATAAAAGGGGAAATGTTAAATTTAAATGTTAAATTGCAGGCAAAAAGCTGGTGGGAGAGGCAGGCTGCAGCAGAAAGTCTGGTGGATTCTGCCGGCTAGACTTTTGTGAACATCTGCCTCCCAGCTATCTGCTCATCGGGACAGTCCCATCAGCTTCGGAGCTGCAACGGGTTGGCAAGAAAATAAAGCTAGTTGGGACAGTGGGTATGGGAGATACCAAGAAGGTTTTGCAGATTGGAAGGGAGGGAAAAACCTCGGTGGAAGTGGCACGAAGAGGCAAAGAGAATAAAACTATTGAGGCTGTTTTTTTATTATTCAACAGCTAAAGAATCTGCAGAGATGATTACACTAAAGAGGTTAAAGTATACAAGCATTTAACATGACGTTTTCATTTGTTATACCAATAATATTATCAGGCATTTCCCAGAACACCACTCCTTTTCAGGACTTCAAAATATAATAGTATGCTTCATATCAATAAGTATGTTCAAGCCTTTTGTTAACATGCTTCCATGGATCCATTTCACTTTGTCAGAGTAGATACGTTTGTGCTTTAATTAGTCATTAGTATCTTCAGCAGCAAATTCAGTTCATACTCCCTTAACAAAGCAAAGAGAATTACAGAACAGGAACAAGCCTTCGGCCCTCCAAACCGGCACTGACCGTGCTGTCCATCTGAACTAAAACCTCCTACCCTTCCAGGGGCCATATCCCTCTATTCCCATCCTATTCATGTATTTGCAAAAAGCGCCTTAAAAGTCATTATTGTATCTGCTTCCATTACCTCCCCCGGCAGTGAGACTCAGGCTCCCACCACCTTCTGTGTAAAAAACATGCCTCATTCATCTCCTTAAAACCTTGCCCCTCACACCTTAACCCATGTCCCCTAGTAATTGACTCTTCCACCCTGGGAAAAATCTTCTGACTATCCCTCATAGGCCTGTAGACTTCTATCAGATCGCCCCTCAACCTCTGTCATTCCAGTGAGAACAAACCAAGTTTCTCCAATTTCTCCTCACAGCTACAAATACTCTTATGAGCCCTTTATTGAAAACAAAGGGAAAAAAGCTCAGGAACCCAACGGTCGTGCAGTGTTCTTGTCACTAAAGTTTCATATCAACTGAGTGTGTAAATTTTAAAACATGAGAAAATAATGAGTCAAAAAATAACAAAGATAAGTTTTAACCCTTTACATCCACCACCTAAAAAGACAAGCACAACTGAAAAGTTCCCCTCCAAGCTACACATCAACCGGGCTGGAACCCCCTTCTTAACAGCACTGTGTGTATGTGCACCACATGGACCATAGCGGTTCAAGAAGATGGCTAATCACCACCTTCAAAGGGCAAATAGGGATGGGCAACCAGTTCTGGGCCAGTGACACACGTATCCTATGACTAATTCTTTTTTTAAAAAGAGGCAGAAATAAATAGTTAAGAGCTCGGAAAAGCAGGTGCAGACAATTAAGCGAACAAAGAATACAGCACAGGAACAGGCCCTTCGGCCCTCCGCTTCTACCGGTCATGATACCAACCATTGCCAAAACCCTCCGCACTTTCTTGTGCTGTATCCCTCTATACCTATCCTATCCATGTGTTTGTCAAGATGCCGTTTGAACGCCCTTAATGTATCTGCTTCCATAACCTCCCCTGGCAACGCATTCCAGGCACTCACCACCCTCTGCGTAAAAAATCTGCCTCACACATCTCCTCTGAACCTTGCCTCACAGACCTTACATTTATGCCCCTGGTGACTGACCCCTCCACTCTGGGAAAGAGTCCCTGCCCATCCACTCTATCCATGCCTCTCATAATCTTTTAGACCTCTATCGGGTCACCCCTCAACCCCTGTCTTTCTAATGAAAACAGTCAGAGACTAATCAGCTTCTCCATAGAGCTAACACCCTCCAGACCAGGCAACATCCTGGTAAACCTCCTCTGCACCCTCTTCAAAGCCTCCACATTCTTCTGGTAGTGTGGCGACCAGAATTCTGCGCAATATTCCAAGTGCAGCCGTACCAAGGTGCTATACAACTGTAGCATGACTTGCCAGTTTCGATACTCAATGCCCCGTCCAATGAAGGCAAGCATTCCGTATGCTTTCTTGACTACCTTGTCCACTTGTGTTGCCACCTTCAAAGATCTGTGGATCTACACGCCCAGATCTCTCTGACTTTCTATATTCCTAAGAGTTTTGCCATTTATGGTATATTTCCCTTCTATGTATACCTACCAAAATGCAATACCTCCCATTTGTCCGGATTAAACTCCATTGACATTTCTCTGCCCAAGTCTCCAACCTATCTATGTCCTGCTGGATCTTCTGACAATCCTCAACACTAACATTGGTGTCATCCGCGAATTTACTAATCAGACCGGCTACATTTTCCTCCAAATCGTTTATGTACACTACAAACAACAGAGGCCCAAGCACAGAACCGTGTGGAACACCACTAGTCACAACCTTCTATTCGGAAAAACACCCTTCTACTGCTACCCTTTGCTTTCTGTGACCGATCGAGTTCTGTATCCATCTTGCCATCTCACCTCTGATCCCGTGTGACTTCACCTTTTGTACCAGTCTGCCATGAGGCACCTTGTCAAAGGCTTTACTGAAGTCCATGTAAACAACACCCACCACCCTCCCCTCATTAATCCTCTTTGTCACCTCCTCAAAATACTTGATCAAGTTAGTGAGGCACAATCTCCCCTTCACAAAACCATGCTGTCTAGCGCTTACGAGTCCATTTGTTTCCAAATGGGTATAAATCCTGTCCCTGAGAATTCTCTCCAATAATTTACCTACTACCGATGTGAAGGCTCACCTGCCTATAGTTTCCAGGATTATCCCTGCTACCTTTCTTAAACAGATTAGCTATTAGCTAATTCTCCAGTCCTCTGGGATCTCACCTCTAGCCAATGAGGATACAAAGATGTCAGTCGAGACCCCAGCAATTTCCTCAGTATTCTGAGGTAAATCCCATCCGGCCCAGGAGACTTATCGAAAGACCCAATACCTCCTTGTTTTCGATGTTAACAAGATCCAGACAGTCCACACACCCTACCCAAGAATCATCTTCCACAAAGTCCCTTTCTTTGGTAAACACTGATGCAAGGTACTTACCCTATTTCCTAGCATCTAGCCCATTTCCTCTGGCTCAACACACAGATTTCCCCACTGTCCTTAAGTGGTCCAGTCCTTTCCCTGACCACCATCTTGCTTTTTACATACGAATAAAAAGTATTCAGATTTCAGTAATAAGTTTGAGGGAAAGTGAGCCAAAGAGCATACAAGACTCTTCATATCCCTGCAAAATAATGCTGGCTAGCGTCAAAATTTACAATCGTGAGCTGGAGCCTGACATTCCCAACCACCGGTTTCTTAAAGCTGTATAATCGAACAATTCACTTCCAAAAATGATTTAGTAGCAACGGTACAGTATTGTTTAAAAAAAAAAGTAAAATCACAGTAACCCTACCTGCAGTGGTCCCCATAGGCACACTGTCCTTTCTGGTAGAACTTACAGATTGTAGATGGCTTGCTTGTAGACAAATCATGGGAAAACATACATCGGCTCCCTTCACGGCAGACCCCATGCATAAAATATCTAAACAGAATAATTTAAGAGGATTCAGCTCATTTTACTCCTAATAACTATATGTATACACAAAGGACAATATTGGAGGCAAATAATTTTGGAGACAAACTGGTTATACACCATTGTTTATCGAATTATCTGAAGAGGAGCAAACTAAACAAACAGAAAAACAAAAAAGGCATCTGTAAATAGCTATGATACTATCATAACACTAATCACCAGTGTGATTTTATAATTTGCAAAGTTATTCATGCACATGTAAACAAATGTTATATATACTGCTCCAACTCATGTTCATTTACATTGTATAAAGTGCTGCTTCAAATTTATCACTCATTGATCCCGAAGCATACTACTTTATGACGGTATTAGTCTTTGATTTCAATCACCCACAAAATCATCTGCAGTTATATTCAGTTGGGGTATAATGAATCTGTGATAGTTACAAACTGTTCCAGGCATGTTCGTGTTGGAGCATTCATTGTTGTACACTATAGGTCACTGTTAAACTTAATAATAATTTCAAGTGAACTGCTTGGGTCTTTTCTCTTGATAGAAGGCTGGGGATCACCTAATTGAGGTATTTCACCTAATTGAGATATTTCAAATTGTGAAAAGTATTGATAAAAGTTTGCATAGAGAAAATATTCCCACTTATGGAAAGACCCTTCAATATAAAATAGTCACTGAGAAATCATATTGGGTAAAGAAGTTTCTTATGAATTCCCTGAGAGTGGGAAGAATGCAGAACTCGCTACACCCAAGGTGGCTGAAGTAAGTAAAGGGAGGCTAGAGTTAGACAAACATATGAGGGAGAAGGGAATAGTGATAAGAGTTGGATGAGGAAAGACAGGAGGAACTCAAGTGCAGCATAAGCATTGGCGTGGTTAAGCCAAATAGCATGTTCCTGTACTATGTGACCAATGCAACCTCTAATGTAAAACTTGCTTTAAAGGGGAATTGTACTTATCTAAATGGACTAAATAGATGTTATCAAGGGAGTTAGCGAGTTGTATGTTTAACCTTTGGTCCTCAGTTGTCATTCAAACACATGGAAAACAATGGACACCTTGACAATGAAGACTTTTAGATGTGTCGAAAAAGTCTGGTCAAAAGGTGGGCCTTAAATAAACCTCCTTGAATCCATTTCTATTTAAGGGCAATCCTGGGCCTCGGCAGCTGAAACGCACAAATAGCACCGATGGGGAAAACCAAGAATGATGGGTAAGCAGCACTTGGATATGGGCATGTTTATACTTTTCACTGTACCTCGGTACACGTGACAATAAACAAATCCAATCCAATGAGAATTTTGGAAGAGCCAGCGCTGAGGGAGGGTGGGAGACTGTCCAGGAGAGGGAGGGCTTTGAAAGAGTTAAGAGATGACAAAAGCATAGATGAGAATTTCAGCAACAGGTGGGCTGAGATGGGGTCAGATTCTATCGGTGGAAATAGGCAAGTCTTTGTGTCGGTCTGGCCACGAGTTCAGTTCGGAGTTGAACAACACGCTGAGGTTGCAATCTGGGGCTATTTTTTGTGATGGGGGTGGGGTGAGCTTGATGCCGATCCAACTCCACAGTCCTAAGTAGGGAGGGTAAAAGTTCCTGATGGGGCAGAACACGGACATTCGTCCCCACCAGTAAAAAGGTCCTCAGAAGCACCGGCACAAACAAAGAGCCACTTTAGGATTAAACGGATATAACAGGCAAGTCAGTAACATGTCTTTTAAAGGCGTTCAACGATCCGGAGTAAAAATACAGACAAAATCAAATGTAATTAACCAGCACTGCGATTTAATATTTAACCTTCAACACACCATTTAAAAACAAATGGTAGATCCGCTACAAACATGCAGCAAATAGTCAAAATATTGAGCCAGGCCCTCGCAGTGTCCAGACCCTTTGTGCTGCGGGGTCTGTCCGGTGCTGAAAGCTGAGGGAGGTGAAGGCCTGGTCCTCTCTTGCAGACCCCCGCCTCCATCTGATGGCGGATAACCCCCGGGAGGGAGCCGCCAGTCCCGCTGCTTACTTACAGCCCCCGGCCACCAGCCCGGCCCTCCCCGAGAAGGAACACGATTCAAGAGGCTCAGTACCTGCACGTCACCTGTTTAGTACTCATCATCCCGCCGCCAGTCCTACATCCTCTTCATTTCCCCCAGCCTACCCGCTCAACACAAACACCGCCCCCGCGCCGCCACAACCTCCATCGGCTTCCTGTCCGTCCGTCTAAACCCACATACCCGCCACAGGAACGGGACACAAAGGTTCCGGACCGCCCCGTGCGCTTCCGGCACTGGCCGGAGGGGGCGCCCCCGCCGCCTTTTCCTATTTGTTTCGTCACCAGGAAGTGACGGCGTCCTGACGTAGCGCATGCCCAGGATTCACTGGGCCTAGTCTTCACTCCTCCCATGTCTGAGCACCTGTTCCTCCCTCTCACAGCAGCCACCACCAACAACAACTTGCATTTGTAAAGCACCGTTAACACGATGAGACGTCCCAATGTGTTTCACAGGAGCACTTATAAAACAAAGCCTGACCCCCCCAGGGTATTCACAGCATTTCCAGGGGAAGACAGTGGTAATGCCAACGGATTGGCACTCCGGACCCGGGCTAATGTTCTGGTGACACGGGTTCAAATCCCGCCTTATGGCAGCTGGTATAATTTAAATTCAGTTAACGCAGCTGGGAAGTAATGCCAATCTTGGTATTGGGTGACTAGGCAACTATTATCAATTGTTTTAAAAAGCCATCTGGTTCACTAGTGTCCTTTGGAGAAGGAAATCTGCCATTCATACCTGGTCTGGCCTATACGTGACTCCAGACCCACAGGAATGTGGGTCGACTCTTATCAGCCCTCTGAAATGGCCCATTAAACAATTCAGTTTCAAGGGTAATTAAGAATGGGCAACAAATGCTGGCCACATCAGTGTTACCCACATCCCATGAACAAATTTTTAAAATTCTGCTTTTATTGTAAATATGACACTATTAAGAAAGTTCAAAATGGGCAAGAGATGATTAAATATTATACCAAGTGTTTAACATACAGCCCAATGCCAGTGGTGCCCTCCAGTTGCTGAAACTCTTGGATACAACAGTGGATTATATGTTTTCTCTACAGATGTTGCTGGATGCAACTATTTCCAAATGTCCAAATTTGTTTCAGTCTTTTATTGAGAACATTAGGCAATATGTAAAGTGAACACCAGATACCAAGAATCTGATTTTTTTAAAATTCTATTTCCCCCCCAATTTATTTATGTTTAAAATGGAGGCAGAAATGGATTTATTTTCCAAATTAATTATGAACAAAACAAACATCAGAACAATGGTAAGATCAATTAGTAGCCTATTTTTCCATTTTAAATGAGTCATGTAGGAAGGAGGATCTGAAGTGCAATATAGAGTGTTATTTTAGATAATCTGAGTGTGCCACTTGTGGGTGCTATTGTTCAAGTTGTTATATGGTGTAATGAAATCCTGTGAGAGTTTAAAAGTATGTGAGATTTCGAGATTCAGTAACAATCTCTATTTTGCTCTCTGTGTTCTTACAGTGCTGGAAGATTATTCCATTTTGTAGTTCAGTATCACTGAAGTTTGAAATACTTCGTGAATTACAGCATCACTGGTCACTACAAAAAGCCACAAAGTGAATTTTGTGAGGTGAGTAAATTTTAGACCCCAACCATCCATACACTTACCACAGTTTTGTTGTGCTACCTGTAATAGTTTTAATTTATAATTAGTAAAGATTACTGTTAATATCTACATTTGTCAGGTTCTAAATTTGCTGTACCTGAGCACTATAAAGAATTACAAATAATCTTTAGAAGTCAATCAAAAAATTTACCTGAACCATAATGTATTATTATAAGTATCTAATTAATATTTGCAAATCCCATAGGATGGGAATAGAGGGATACGGACCCCAGAAGTGCAGAAGATTTTAGCTTAGACGGGCAGCATGGTCGGGCTTGGAGGGCCGAAGGGCCTGTTCCTGTGCTGTACTTTTCTTTGTTCTTTGGTCTTTGTTGTAAATATACATGAGAGCCATATTAAATTAAGAACTACTGTTCATAAAAAATATATATTAGTAACCCCTATTACATAAGCTTGTGAATACTCTTGTCAGCAGGGTAGATCTGAGTGGAAACCATCATTTTTTTCTCTTTTCTTCAGTTGCAATTGACGTACTTGAGAGGAGTAACATTCAACTCCACACAGCGGCAGAAAGTTTAAGTGATGAGAGCAGCATTCTGCTTCTTGCAGGTGCGAATAGAAGATTCTGCAGCATGTTCCATTTCTTATATTTTTTAAGTACTTGTGAAGCCAAGGATTCACACACTCTCCATTATTCACTCCATGAAAGGGATATTTGAATCTTAAATGATCCAGTAAATTTACCCATTCTAAGGGATTTTTTCAAATGGTTGTCACAGACATCACAGGAATGGTTATTATTTAAATCTCCTACCATGCAGGCTGGTTTAGCACAGTGGGCTAAGACAGCTGGCTTGTAATGTAGAACAAGACCAGCAGCGCGGGTTCAATTCCCATTCCAGCCTCCCCGAACAGGCGCTGGAATGTGGCGACTAGGAGCTTTTCACAGTAACTTAATTGAAGCCTACTCGTGACAATAAGTGATCATTATGTAAATAATGTGCTTCATTTTAATTCCTTCTTCAAAAGTAGACAATTTCCCATTACACGCCATTTGCCAAATCTTTGCACACCCATTTAACCTATCTATATCCCTTTGTTATGTCCTCATTATGTCCTCTTCACAACTTACTTTCCTACCTATCTTTGTGTCATCAAAAAATTTAGCAACCATCCCATGAAGGCTCCTTCATCCAAGTCATTCATAAAAAATTGTAAAATGGTTCAGGCTCCAGCACTGATCCCTGTGGGACACCACTCGTTACATCCTGCCAACCAGAAAAAAAATCCATTTATGCTAACTCTGTTTCCAGTTGGCTAGCCAATCTTCCACCATTACACCATGTTCTCTATTTTCTACATATTTCATCTCCACTGAAATGCTCTTATAACGCATTAATTCAAAGGATTTTTTTTTTAAAAACAGTAACAGTACACAGCATATAATAGGAAATATTAAAACAATATATTGAGATAAATTGTGAGTTTTTCGATGAATGGATACCTTGGAATTGTGCCATTATACATATCCATATTGAAAAAGGTAGCCTGCATTTAGAAATTTAATGTTTTAACAACGTTCCACAGACAGCTGAAGACGTTTTTTAACCACTATGTAGCAAGTTCCCACCAACAGTAATATAACAATGACCAGATTATTTGTTTTTGTGATACTGATTTAGTAATAAATCTTGGCCCAACCAGCAGGGAGAGATTCTCTTCAGAATGGAATTAAATATTTTAGTCCATCTGAGATGGCAACAGGGCCTCGATTTAACTTTACACCGGAAAGACAGAGGGCTGGATTCTCAGCTGTCAGGATTTTCCGTTGCACTGGCAGCCCGGGGATTTCTTGACGGTGTGGGGCTGCCAACAGTAACCCCATTGGCTGGCTGCGCGACGGAGAATCCTGGGGGTGCGCCGCACCAGAAATCTGGTGCGACAGGACTGAGAATCCCGCCAGTATCTCCAACCGTGAGGCACTCACTCAGTACTGCACAGAAGTGTCAGCCTTGATTATGTCCTCAAGCCTCCCTCGTAACTGAACGCATTTTCTGACCCAAGACTCAAGCACCACCAGTGAACAATAGCTAACATCTGATGCATGTCTTCTAGTAACTGAAAGCATTTTCTGATCAAGACTCAAGCACCACTAGTGAACAATAGCTGATATCTGATGCATGTCTTTGGTTTGCCTTTTCACTCACTGACACAGTGGCACAATGGTTAGCCCTGCTGCCTCACAGCGCCAGGGACCCGGGTTCAATTCCAGCCTTGGGTGACTGACTGTGTGGAATTTGCATTCTCCCCGTGTGTGTGTGGGTTTCCTCCGAGAGCTCTGTTTTTTTCTTCTAGTCCAAAATGTGCAGTTTAGGTGAATTAATGCGTGGGATTATGGGGTACAGTGTGGGGGACTGGGCCTAGGTAGGGTGCTTTTTCAGAGGGTTGGTGCAGACTCAATGCGCCAAATAGCCTCCTTCTGCACTGTAGGGATTCTATGAACAATACACTTGTTTTAGTTTGAATGATTCACTTGTTACGGAGCACTCTAGTCATACTGGCTCGCTTTACTCTCCCAAGTTTCGCTGTGACATGATTGGTCAGTGATTTTTAAAAAATCATACAATCGCGTTATCAATCATGTCTGCACCTAGAATTGGTTTGCCCGCGACTCAAGAGGTTGAAAAAAAGGTAATGCAGAAATGTGGCATTAATTCACTGCGTGGCTGGTTTATGTGGCTGTCTTTGAAAAAGATTGTTCAACACAGTCTGCACCTACAAACCCTCCTCGACAGCATGAGGCCTTGCCAGTGAAGTTAATGCTTTTTTATTGGATTTGTTTTATTGTCACGTGCACCGAGGTACAGTGAAAATTATTGTTCTGCGTACAGATATACAAAAAGGCTCGCATGTAAAAACATGCTACTTAGAATTGGATTGTCTGCCTCTGCCTCTGCCTCAATCAATTTCCCATTCGAAGAGGCAGCTCAACACATGAAAAAGTATCATGTAACAGGAAATGTTGGGAATATATAGCATCTGAGGGGACAGGGAAATATATCACCAGCCTCACCCCTTTCCTATGCTCTCTACAGATCTACGTTACACCCACCAGGAGAACAGAGAGCAACTCACTTTGACACAACCCCGGCTCCTTCCCTCCACGCCTTTAATGGGACCAGCAATCAAACACCGATCCTAATTGGTGTTTGTTCATTTCTCTTCAAGTTGCCATTGGCTCCTGCGCCTGTCAATTACATTGTTTTCGGACAAGGAAATTGGTATTTAAAGTGGCCCCCAGGAGTTATCTGTGCAGCTTAGGGACATCTGTGTTTCCCTGTCTGGTAAAGGAAGAAATGGAAAATCGTATTATAATGTTTCGTCACTGCCTGAAAGATATTTATTGTTTTAACATCCCGGAGCAGTGTCCGATCTGTGGTCAGAGTCTGCCGGGACGGAGACTGGAAGATGCCCCGGTCAGTATTCCCAACTCCTTTGTAGATGGTCATCATGAAAAGTGCTCATTCCTCATCAAACCTACTAAAGGATCGTTCCTGAGGTAAAGAAGACTGTCGATAGTCAAACGCAGATATTACTGGGCATTAATTTACACATAGGAGTTAACCCCTAAATCTGCTACTGCACAACTTCAAAACTGACTCGGGCTCGGTGATACAGTTTGAAACCGAATAATGCACGCCAAATCTAATTTAATTTGTTAAACTAATAGACAACAGTGTCTACAGTTAACCGCAAAGAATATTAAGGTACTCCTCCATGTCGAAAACATTGAGAAATGTGTTGTTCAACATTAGACTTGGGGCGGAGGGAGGCGTTGAGGGAGTTGAAGAAGGTGAACAACCTTTCTCATCCAGTTTAGTTGCCTCATCTGTTTAGCATTGTCAGATGTTCTTTGCTGTTGATTATATATATCTAGTGTTACCCAACACCAGAAGAAGCAGGTCCTGCATAGCCACATAAAAAGTATAGATTAATACCTTTTAAAATGAAGAAATAAAGCTTTGTGACTTTCAAATATTGTTTCCAGAGAGCAAAGTAGAACCAAAAGCAATTAATATTCTGTAGGAAACAGTATTTTTGAGAAATGTGCCATTAATACTGTATGTGTGATGTTCTTTGTAGTATGATAAACTATATAACAGTCAGTTACATCAGAGACTGAGGTCTGGCAGATTGGATCTGGTGGTTGCACTGGGGGACAAGTAGAAATTGACCTAGAATGGTAACACCAAATCAGATTTCCCATTGCCTTTATGTTCCAACTGTGGCTCAGCAAATGAGTGTTGAACCTGTTGAAAGGAGTTCTGATTTAATGTTTCAGGAGAAGGTTAATGACACACACCATCTGCATTAGTAGGAGCAGCACATAATTCTTGGCAAATACCAAAGACTTATAGAAAATAGCCAACCCCATTGTTCCCAAAATGGCTTTTTGGTTTCATGTCAGAAACTCCTGATGTTTACTGATTATTCAAATCTTGCATCTGAGTCAGAAAGTTGTGGATTCAAGTTGTACTTGAGACTTGAGCAGTAATCTAGGCTGATGCTTTGGTACTGACTGAGTACTGCAAAGATCACCTTTGGATTCAACGGAGGAGGCCTTGTAAGCCACCTGAGGTGGATGTTAAAGCTCCCACAGCAGCCTGAAGAAGAGCAGATAAGTTCTTCCAGTGTCTTAGTCAAGATTTACTCTTCAACCAAAACCTTGAGTAAAAGTTCATAGGCCATTTATTTTGTTGCTATATGTGGGATCTTGCTCTGTGCAAATTGGATGCTATGTTTCCTGCATTATAACAATGACATTTCATGAAGGATTTAATTATTTGTAAAACGTGTTGGGATGTTCTGGGATCATGAGTGGCACCATTAGAGGCTTTTTAGATGACATCTGGGTGACAGAACTTTGGATTATTAATTGGCAAAGCAGACTAGTGCCAACAGTTCATGAATTAGAACCATTTTTCACAAGTACAGCACTTGTCTGTTTTATAGGTTTTGGGTGGCTTTATTTCAATGTTTTGTTGTTGCAGGTTGAATGTAAATTTACACAAATTGAAGATTTCACTCCGGTGAGAGTAACAGTAATAGGATTGAAATGAAAATAAGACTTTTGTAATAAAAGAGCATTATAGTGCACAATGAAGTTTAATTTTCAATTACATATAATTTTCTTCCTTCCTTGTTTGAATTCTGTTCTTTATTTCCCTAACATACCGAGTTCAGAATTCCTTTCCAACTTTCTTTTGATTTATTTTTCTGCATTTATTTCCTAAAAGGAGGTGCAGGAGCACGAGGGACCCAGAGGTGGTATATGTACACAAATTGTTCAATAGGCAGGTTGGGAAAGTGATTAATACAGCATATGGCTGTATGGGGGATGAGGAGTGGGACAGCTGAGTTGCTTTTTGCAGAGAATCAACAAGTACACAACAGTTGAAGGCCTCCTGTGCAGTAAACATTCTAAGTTTCTTTTCTTTTGTATCTTCTTTCTTTCCAACTTGTGTGTTTGTGTGTGTGTGTGTGTGTGTGGAGAGGAGTGGGACAGCTGAGTTGCTTTTGCAGAGAGTCAGAGGGTGAAGACCTCCTGTGCAGTAAACATAGAATCATAGAATCTACAGTGCAGGAGGAGGCCATTCGGCCCATCGTGTCTGCACCAGCCCTTGGAAAGAGCACCCTCTACCCTATCCCCATAACCCCTTTTAACCTTTTTGGACACTAAGGGCAATTTAACATGGCCAATGCACCTACCTGCACATCTTTGGACGGTGGGAGGAAACCGGAGCACCCGGAGGAAACCCACGCAGACACGGGGAGAACGTGCAGACTCCACACAGACAGTGACCCAAGCCGCGAATCGAACCTGGGACCCTGGAGCTGTGAAACAACTGTGCTAACCACTGTGCTACCGTGCTGCCTAAGATTCTTTTCTTTTTTATCTTTTTAGATTTACTTTCTTTCCAACTTACTTATATTTTGTAATAACCTTTTTTCTGTTACTTTTCATTTCCTTTCATTATTTACTATGATTCTTTCTTTTGTGTGCTCCCCTATTTATTTCTTTTTTTAAATATTTTTTTTTACCAGCAGCTATTTTGTTATCCAGTTAAGGTGTAAGCAATAGTGTTCTGAAGGACAGTAGTTTAACATCTATTACACTTTGTTTTCTAGAGACTATGATGGCAGATCCGATCTTCATGTTGGAATTTCAAATACCAGTGGTGAGTTTAAAATAAAATCACATTACCTCTTAATAAACCAAAACACTGTAATTTAAGCACAAGATGACAGATGCTCCAAAAAATGATTTTCTAAGTTTTAAGATCAAAGCAAATTACTGCAGATGCTGGAATCTGAAACCAAAACCGAAAATACAGTACGATCTCAGCAGGTCTGACAGCATCTGTGGAGAGAGAAGGGAGCTAACGTTTTGAGTCTGGATTACTCTTTGGTCAAAGCTTTGACAAAGTAATCTAGACTCAACGTCAGCTCCCTCTCTCTCTTCAGATGCTGTCAGACCTACTGAGATAGTCCAGTATTTTCTGTTTTTGCCAAAGTTTAAAAAAATAGTTAGGGCAAACAAGAGTACCACAAGAGTAATGTTCCATTTTCTGATTTTAGTTTTTTTTTAATTCATAGGATGATTGGGAGTTTGGTATGAAATTTATAATTCTGACTGACATTGATAATTGTCCTAATTACTGCCCCTTCTTCCACCCATACTGTTCTTCTCAGGCAGAAGGACACAACCTATGGCATTAATACTGCACTATTAGTGACCAGGTAATGTGCTTGTGACTTTACCATGAAGGGACAGTCAGAGACCAGTAGAATGAAACCATTCCTTTAGGGGAAATCGTTCCTACTCAGACTTTTTTTGAACTAAAAGTCTAACTTAAAAGTTACAGATTTAATATACAGTCACATATGCCGCATGCAGTGACCATTTTAGTTCACACCATTCTTTTTTTTTTTTTGCAGGCGTTGTATACAATTACATTGAAACTGGCGTCCAAAGAGCTGACTGTGGTTGGGAGGAATGTATTTGTGTTCCACTGGTACAACCAGACATGTACAGTTTAATTAACCAGTGGGATCTTTATTTGGAACAGTTCTCCACAGCTGATTTATGGTTACCAAACAGGTATGAACCATAGCACAGGTCATTTGGTCCATCAAGATTGTGTTGATGATTTTGCCGTGTGAAACTATTGTTCTGACAGTCTCTGGCTCACTTCCCAAACCTTTTTTAATATTATTTTTGAAATAAATACTTAAACTAATTTCCTTTTAAAATAACTGAATAATTCTGTTTCGGTGATTTTTTTTTTTTTTGGCAGATAATTCCACATTCTAACTACCGTCAATGATAATTCATTAGTACAGTACATTCAATACAGATGATGCACCAGTACACTGAGCCTAGCTATGAAACCTCCTTGCACTTTTCACATTACACGGATGATTGCACTGAAGCCATTGCATGCAAGTGCGGCAATTGTCGCTGTGCTTTTCTATGGCAGACTTGGATTTTATTATTTATATGATTATCATTTTTTTAGTTAGAAAAGTTGTATTCCTTAGTAAAATCTTAGAAGGTAACTCTTTGTTGTATATTCCTCTTTTTCTTTAAGTCACCATTTCCTTCCATTTTGACGAGTGGGTAACTGCATCAATTGGTGGTGTACTGAGTCATGGTGAGCTGAGAAGATATAGGTTGATTTACTGGCCTCTGATGCGTTAGTTGTTTAAATCTGCCAGCCCTTACTGGAAATGAGCCTGTGTGGATGCTGGGTGAAGTCAGGCTAGACTTGGTTGTGAGGATTGGCCCTTCATGATTGTAGTAAAGAGCCATTTGGAGATATTTGCATCCCTGAAACTCAACTCTGGCTCGAGGCAACAGCTTCATGAGAACAGATTGAGGAAAAAAAATCAAATAACATCCTGGAGTATCATTGCTGCAGAATTCTCATTCCTATTACACAGCTGAACAAATACAATGAAACAAATATCTGGAAACCTTTTTTGTTTTTCAAAAGAAAATCAAATGTCAGGTTGCTGCCACACACATAATAAATAACTAATTGGAGCAAATTCCAATCCTTAAGATTGATGTGTTATGTGAGTTGGTTCAACATTGACTGCAACTGGATGCAGTGAAACTAGAAACAGGCTTCCGACACAGGAGATGGTCCAACACTGTTTTATTGAACTTGCTGATTGCTGTACATAATCTGCTGTAAATTGACACTCTATTAATCTAACTGATAACCTCCTACTGGCTTGACCAGACTAGCTCGCTACCACATGGAGATGGTGTTCACTGGCTTGTGCACTCTAACTATCTCAGTAGCTGTGTCCTGTGAGAGAGGGAGAGTCTTAATGCCCTGTGTGCGTTATAGTGGTGGTGTCCTGTCTGGTGATTGGTTGTTCTGTGTTGTGTTTGTTCATTGGTTATCCTGTGTGTCTGCATCTCGTTATATACATGAGTGGATATTATGACATCTCCCCTTTTTAAAATAAATTTTGGAACGTGGCGGTATATACATGCATGATTATATACAAGTGGTGAGTGAATGAACATATGTACATGGGAAGGTGTCTATCGTGCAGATACAGAGCAAACTGAACAAAATTTACAAGATTTAAGTCTATAGATTCAGTCTTTGTGGCGGACGACAAATTCTTGTCGATCGCCTCAGAGGTGGAGGGGGGGACGCCGGCACCTGGGCAGGCGGAATTGCTGCCATTTCGGTGGCCTCGTGGACAGGCGGGATCGCTGCCAGATCGGTGGCCACGTGGGGCGAGATGTCCTGAGGCCGCATGATGACATGCAGAGAAGTGGGTCAGGTGGTGGGCAGGGAACTTTGCGTAGCGCCCTCTTGTTGCGCCGTAGAATGGAGCCATCAGCCAGTTGAACAATGAAAGACCTGGGGGCAGCCTGTCTGACGACAACAACTGGGGCTGACCAGCCTTCCTGAGGCAACTGGACGCGAACAACATCTTCTGGAGCCAGCGCAGGCAGATCCGTGCTATGAGCATCATACGTGATCTTCTGCTGGTCCCTGGATCGCTGCACTTTCGGCAGCACCGTGAGGTGGTCAAGGTCTGGAACTTGGATGGCTGGAACAGTCGTCCTCAGGTTGCGGTTCATGAGCCAAACCAGTCGACAAGAGGGTTTGCCCTATATAGAACATAGAACAATACAGCGCAGTACAGGCCCTTCAGACCACGATGTTGCACCGAAACAAAAGCCATCTAACCTACACTATACCATTTATCATCCATATGTTTATCCAATAAACTTTTAAATGCCCTCAATGTTGGCGAGTTCACTACTGTAGCAGGTAGGGCATTCCACGGCCTCACTACTCTTTGCGTAAAGAACCTACCTCTGACCTCTGTCCTATATCTATTACCCCTCAGTTTAAGGCTATGTCCCCTCGTTCTAGCCATTTCCATCCGCGGGAGAAGGCTCTCACTGTCCACCCTATCTAACCCTCTGATCATTTTGTATGCCTCTATTAAGTCTCCTCTTAACCTTCTTCTCTCTAACGAAAACAACCTCAAGTCCATCAGCCTTTCCTCATAAGATTTTCCCTCCATACCAGGCAACATCCTGGTAAATCTCCTCTGCACCCGTTCCAAAGCCTCCACGTCCTTCCTATAATGCGGTGACCAGAACTGTACGCAATACTCCAAATGCGGCCGTACCAGAGTTCTGTACAGCTGCAACATGACCTCCTGACTCCGGAACTCAATCCCTCTACCAATAAAGGCCAACACTCCATAGGCCTTCTTCACCACCCTATCAACCTGGGTGGCAACTTTCAGGGATCTATGTACATGGACACCTAGATCCCTCTGCTCATCCACACTTTCAAGAACTTTTCCATTAGCCAAATATTCCACATTCCTGTTATTCCTTCCAAAGTGAATCACCTCACACTTCTCTACATTAAACTCCATTTGCCACCTCTCAGCCCAGCACTGCAGCTTATCTATATCCCTCTGTAACCTGCTACTTCCTTCCACACTATCGACAACACCACCGACTTTAGTATCGTCTGCAAATTTACTCACCCACCCTTCTGCGCCTTCCTCTAGGTCATTGATAAAAATGACAAACAGCAACGGCCCCAGAACAGATCCTTGTGGTACGCCACTTGTAACTGAACTCCATTCTGAACATTTCCCATCAACCACCACCCTCTGTCTTCTTTCAGCTAGCCAATTTCTGATCCACATCTCTAAATCACCCTCAATCCCCAGCCTCCGTATTTTCTGCAATAGCCTACCGTGGGGAACCTTATCAAACGCTTTGCTGAAATCCATATACACCACATCAACTGCTCTACCCTCGTCTACCTGTTCAGTCACCTTCTCAAAGAACTCGATAAGGTTTGTGAGGCATGACCTACCCTTCACAAAGCCATGCTGACTATCCCTGATTCCTATCTAGATGATTATAAATCTTGTCTCTTATAATCCCCTCCAAGACTTTACCCACTACAGACGTGAGGCTCACCGGTCTATAGTTGCCGGGGTTGTCTCTGCTCCCCTTTTTGAACAAAGGGACCACATTTGCTATCCTCCAGTCCTCTGGCACTATTCCTGTAGCCAATGATGACATAAAAATCAAAGCCAATGGTCCAGCAATCTCTTCCCTGGCCTCCCAGAGAATCCTAGGATAAATCCCATCAGGTCCCGGGGACTTATCTATTTTCAGCCTGTCCAGAATTGCCAACACCTCTTCCCTACGTACCTCAATGCCATCTAATCTATTTACCTGGAGCTCAGCATTCTCCTCCACAACATTATCTTTTTCCTGAGTGAATACTGACGAAAAATATTCATTTAGTATCTCGCCTATCTCTTCAGACTCTACACACAACTTCCCATCCCTGTCCTTGACTGGTCCTACTCTTTCCCTAGTCATTCGCTTATTCCTGACATACCTATAGAAAGCTTTTGGGTTTTCCTTGATCCTTCCTGCCAAATACTTCTCATGTCCCCTCCTCGCTCGTCTTAGCTCTCTCTTTAGATCCTTCCTCGCTACCTTGTAACTATCCATCGCCCCAACTGAAACTTCACACCTCATCTTCACATAGGCCTCCTTCTTCCTCTTAACAAGAGATTCCACTTCTTTGGTAAACCACGGTTCCCTCGCTCGGCACCTTCCTCCCTGCCTGACCGGTACATACTTATCAAGAACACGCAGTAGCTGATCCTTGAACAAGCTCCACTTATCCAGTGTGTCCAACACTTGCAGCCTACTTCTCCACCTTATCCCCCCCAAGTCACGTCTAATGGCATCATAATTTCCCTTCACCCAGCTATAACTCTTGCCCTGCGGTGTATACTTATCGCTTTCCATCCTTAACGTAAACGTCACCGAATTGTGGTCACTGTCCCCAAAGTGCTCACCTACCTCCAAATCCAACACCTGGCCTGGTTCATTACCCAAAACCAAATCCAATGTGGCCTCGCCTCTTGTTGGCCTGTCAACAAACTGTGTCAGGAAACCCTCCTGCACACACTGTACAAAAAACGACCCATTTAATGTACTCGAACTATATCTTTTCCAGTCAATATTTGGAAAGTTAAAGTCTCCCATAATAACTACCCTGTTACTTTCGCTCTTATCCAGGATCATCCTCGCCATCCTTTCCTCTACTTCCCTAGAACTATTTGGAGGCCTATAGAAGACTCCCAACAGTGTGACCTCTCCTTTCATGTTTCTAACCTCAGCCCATACTACCTCGGAAGATGAGTCCCCATCTAGCATCCTCTCCGCCACCGTAATACTGCTCTTGACTAGCAGCGCCACACCTCCCCCTCTTTTGCCTCCTTCTCTGAGCTTACTAAAACACCTAAACCCCGGAACCTGCAACATCCATTCCTGTCCCTGCTCTATCCATGTCTCCGAAATGGCCACAACATCGAAGTCCCAGGTACCAACCCATGCTGCCAGTTCCCCTACCTTATTTCGTATACTCCTGGCATTGAAGTAGACACACTTCAAACCACCTACCTGAACACTGGCCCCCTCCTGCGACGTCAAATCTGAGCTCCTGACCTCTATACTCTCATTCTCCCTTACCCTAAAACTACAATCCAGGTTCCCATGCCCCTGCTGCATTAGTTTAAACCCCCCCCCCCCATGCCAACAGCCAACAGCGCCAGGTTGAAATCCGAGGCTGAGTCTGCAGCCTTGCACAGCAACCGTTTGACAATATGGACCCCTTTTTCGGCCTTCCCGTTTGATTGCGGGTAATGGGGACTGGATGTGATATGCCTGAAGTGGTAGGATCGTGCAAAGTTGGACCACTCTTGGCTGTAGAAACATGGACCGTTGTCACTCATTACTGTGAGTGGCATCCAGTGTCTGGCAAAGTCTGTTTGCAGGCTTTGATGACTGACTTGGACGTGAGGTCCGACAGTTTCACCACTTCCGGGTAGCTGGAGAAGTAGTCGACCAAGAGCACGTAATCATGCACATTTGCGTGAAAGAGGTCTATCCCCACCTTGGACCATGGAGAAGTCACGATCTCGTGCTGTTGCAGTGTTTCCTTGGGCTGAGCTGGTTGAAATTTCTGGCATGTTGTGCAGTTGAGGACCGTGTTGGCAATGTCCTGGCTGATGCCAAGCCAGTAAACTGCCTGCCGAGCTCTGCATCGACATTTCTTGACCCCTAGGTGACCCTCATGGATCTGTCTGAGCACCATGGTTTGCATGCTTTGGTGAATGACGATTCTATCTAGTTTAAGAAGGATCCCCTCAACAACCGTTAACTCGCCCTTAATATTGAAGAACTGGGGGCACTGCCCCTTTTGCCAGCCATGGGCAAGGTGTTGCATCACGCGCTGCAGTAGAGGATCTTTGGCAGTTTCTTCGCGTATTTGGACAACACGTTCATCAGTGGCTGGGAGGTTGCTGGCACACAACTGCACCTGTGTCTCAATGTGGCGAATGAAGTCGCCCTGTTCACACGGCGTGGTGATGGATCGGGATAGGGCATCCGCGACGATCAGCTCCTTACCCAGTGTGTAGACGAGTTCGAAGTCATATCGGCGGAGACGAAGAAGAATTTGCTGCAGCCGAGGTGTCATGTCATTTAAATCCTTCTGGATTATGTGGACTAAAGGCCTGTGGTCTGTTTCCACCGTGAATTTTGGCAGACCGTATACGTAGTCATGAAACTTGACTATTCCTGTCAGGAGACCCAAACACTCCTTTTCGATCTGGACATACCGTTGTTCGGTCGGAGTCATGGCCCTGGAGGCATATGCCACTGGAGCCCAGGACGAGGAGTCGTCTCGCTGGAGGAGCACCGCCCCAATGCCATCCTGGCTTGCATCTGTGGACATCTTGGTATCCTTGGTCGGATCAAAGAACACCAGTACTGGAGCTGTGGTGAGCTTCGCCTTCAGCTCAAGCCACTCCGCTTGATGTGCGGGAAGCCACTGGAACACTGTCGACTTAAAAAAAATATATATATTTTATTAAAGTTTTTCGATCAAACAAAAATTTCCCATTTTACAACTTTGTAATAATATATACATTGATCGTTTTTTAAATAAATAATATGCTATCGGCAACTGCCAACAACAAAATAAGAAACAACAGAAATAATAACTAAGATAGTAACTTTGTGAAATCAAATATAAATAACTAATATATAAACACACACCTAAAACCCCTGAAAACCCAAATGAGCCCTCCCTCCCCCCTGGACTGCTGCTGCTGCCTTTCCTATTTTCCCTTATCGCTCTGCGAGATAGTCGAGCAACGGTTGCCACCGCCCGGTGAACCCCTGAGCCGAACCTCTTAATGCATATTTTATCCGCTCCAGTTTTATAAACCCTGCCATGTCGTTGATCCAGGCCTCCACACCCGGGGGCTTAGCTTCTTTCCACATAAGTAGAATCCTTCGCCGGGCTACTAGGGACGCAAAGGCCAACACGTCAGCCTCTCACGCCTCCTGCACTCCTGGCTCATCTGCAACCCCATATATAGCCAACCCCCAGCTTGGTTTGACCCGGACCCCCACCACCTTCGAGATCACTTTTGCCACACCCACCCAGAACCCATGCAATACCAGACATGACCAAAACATGTGGGTGTGGTTCACTGTCGACTTTTTAACGAGAAGCCGGAGGGTCGTGGTGTGGGATGCCATGTTGGGAATGAGTTTTCCGAGAAAATGTACCATCCCGAGGAAATGGAGGACCGCCTTTTTGTCCTCTGGGGTCTTCATGGCATTGATTGCCAGCACCTTGTCAGTGTCAGGTTGCACATCCTGCTGTGAAATGTGGTCACCCAGAAACTTGATAGCGGACCGCCCAAACGAGCATTTGGCCCTGTTGAGCTGGAGGCCATTTTCATGAATCCTCTGGAAAACCTGTTTGAGGCGAGCGATGTGATCCTCAGGCGGTGTGGACCAGATGATCACGTCGTCCACATAGACTCGCACCCCCTCGATGCCCTCCATCATTTGCTCCATTATG
Source organism: Scyliorhinus torazame (assembly GCF_047496885.1). NCBI lineage: Eukaryota > Metazoa > Chordata > Chondrichthyes > Carcharhiniformes > Scyliorhinidae > Scyliorhinus > Scyliorhinus torazame. The sequence continues at coordinate 185,796,387 of NC_092719.1, forward strand.
CGATGAAATACTTCGGCAGCTGAGATGATACTAAAAGGCGTGTGGTTGTAGCAATACCTGCCGAACGGAGTGTTAAAAGTGCACAGCTTCCGACTGGACTCGTCCAGCTGTACCTGCCAGAAACTACGGGAGGCGGTTGGTAAAGAATTTGGCATGAGCCATCTCACAGGTTAATTCTTCACGCTTCGGGATCGGGTAGTGCTCTCGTATTATGTTGCGATTCAGGTCTTTGGGATCAATGAAAATACAGAGTTTGCCAGAGGGTTTCTTGACGCAGACCATGGAGCTGACCCAGTCTGTTGGTTCCATGACCTTTGAGATGATGCCCTGGTCTTGGAGCTCTCGTAGCTGCGTTTTCAGACGATCCTTGAGGGGAGCCGCTACTCGGCGTGGTGCATGGATGACTGGGGTGGCATTTGGCTTGAGCAATATCTTGTAGCGATATGGGAGCATGCCCATCCCATCAAACACATTGTGGTATTGTGTGAGAAAGACGTCTAACTCAGCCTGGAGATTCGCATTGGGCGAGGCCGTCGCCGGTTTCGAGGACATGGCATGAACTCGCTGTACCAGATTTAGGAGTTTGCATGCGCGAGCACCGAGCAGGGATGCCTTGTCAGGCCGGACGATCTTGAATCTTAACGTCACCTTGGTTGCCTTGTGAGATACACCTAGCTGACACGATCCACTGGCAGCTATGACATTACCATTGTAGTCAAGGAGCTGGCAGGCTGGTGGAAGAATGCTAGGTTGGTATCGGATGCTGTCGAGGTTCGACTGTGATAAGAGGTTTGCAGACGCGCCAGTGTCCAATTTAAATCGGATGCAAGACTGGTTGACTGTGATGACAGCACACCACTCGTCGTCAGGATCCACACTCAGGATTGAAAGGCGGTTTACAGGCGCGGTGGAGACCAGCTCGCGTGTGGTGATGATGCCCACCCGATATGGAGACTCGAGGCAGTCAGCATCGGGTTCCGTTGGGCTGTCGGGATCAGAATCCTGCATGCCTTGTTGTACGCAGCGGACACGTCTGCGCTGCAGCTGGGATCGCTGGCTGTTGCTCGGTGGAGCGGACCTGCAGAAGGCCGCATAATGCCCAGGCTTTCCACACTGTAGACATCGCCTTCCTTTGGCTGGACATTGCCGCTTTAAATGGGCGGAGCCACAATTTGGACACGTCATGACGCTAACATCAGCGCGTTGTGTGCGCCTCGCGCAAGCGCAGTGCAGTCGGCCGACGTTCGCACATACGCATTAGGATCTTCGGCCTCATTGTCCACCCGATCGTGGCGCGCATGCGTAGGGACCGGGAAAAGCACGCAAAACGGCCACTCTCCTCGATGCTCAGGCCTTGCATTTCTGCGATGGCCTGCACCCTTTCTGCCTCGTGGGAGGCCGGTTTTGCAGTTTCTGCTGCCCTGATGTGGGAGTAACGATTTTTGGCATGCTCATGGACAACGCACGTTTCGATGGCGACGGAGAGGAGCAACTGTTTGATTTTGAGGAGCTACTCCCGCAGGGAGTCGGACTGGACCCCAAAAACGATCTGATCCCGGATCATGGAATCAGCCGTCGAGTCATGACTGCGCTAGGTTGCGGAGATGGGTCAAGAAGGACTGAAAAGGCTCATCCTTACCCTGAAGCCTCTGTTGGAAGATGTACCGTTCAAAGCTCTCATTCACCTTAATTTCGCAGTTGCTGTCGAATTTCAGCAGAACTGTCTTGAACTTCGTCTTGTCTTCGCCATCGGCAAACGTGAGCGAGTTATAGATGTGGATGGCTTGATCCCCCGCAGTCGACAGGAACAGCGCGATCTTTCTGGCATCCGATGCTGCCTCGAGGTCGGAGGCCTCGATATACAGGCGGAATTTCTGTTTGAAGACTTTCCAATTGGCGCCGAGGTTGCTGGAGATCCGGAGTGGCGGAGGAGGCTGGATCTGTTCCATGCCGCTGGATGGCTGCTTGCTGGTCATTGCAGATTCACTCGAGGTAGGTTCGTTAGAATTAATAGCTCCCTGGTACCATGATGTGTTACGTGAGTTGGTTCAACGTTGACTGCAACTGGATGCAGTGAAACTAGAAACAGGCTTCCGACACAGGAGATGGTCCAACACTGTTTTATTGAACTTGCTGATTGCTGTGCATAATCTGCTGTGGGTTGACACTCTATTAATCTAACTGATAACCTCCTACTGCCTTGACCAGACTAGCTTGCTACCACATGGCGATGGTGCTCACTGGCTTGTGCATTCTAACTATCTCAGTAGCTGTGTCCTGTGAGAGAGGGAGAGTCTTAATGCCCAATGGGCTTTATAGTGGTGGTGTCCTGCCTGGTGATTGGTTGTTCTGTTTCGTGTGTGTTAATTGGTTATCCTGTGTGTCAATCACTGCCTGTCTGCATCTCATTATATACATGAGTGGATATTATGACAAAGATCAGCTTTTTTTTTTTTTTGCTTTCATTATGCCTCAAGATGTTGCATATAGGTACTTAAGTTGGGAGAGAGACCTGTATTATAAAACAAATACGCGGTTAGCACTGCCACCTCACAGCGCCACGGACCCAGGTTCAATTCCGACCTCGGGTGACTGTCTATTTGGAGTTTGCACTTTCTCCCCGTGCCTGTGTGGGTTTCCTCCGGGTGCTCCGGTTTCCTCCCATAGTCCAAAGATGCGCAGGTTAGGTGGATTGGCCATATTAAATTGCCCCAAAGTGTCCAATGGTCGGGTGGGGTTATAGTGATAGGGTGGGGGATTGGGCCTATGTATGGTGGTCTTTCGAAGGGCCTGTGCAGACTCCAAGGACCTTCACTGTAGGGATTCTATGAATTATCATCCAACTCCTTCGTTAACCTACAAGTCTCACAAGATACAACTACAATGGTGTATTAGGTTTCCTTCCTGAGGTCCTTGCTTGTACCTAATCCAGCTGTTCAAAACTACTATTTAATAACCACGACAATCACAATAATCAGTTTTCTAAATATGATTGTCGTTGTGTATAATTATAGGTACAATGAATATGAGCACAACTGCTACTCCTATGCACTGACCTTCATCAACCGTGTGTTGGCTGCACAAAGTAAACGACAGATGAGTAGGACTGAATTTACCGAGAGGTTTGTGGTTCCACGGACAAAAAGAGCCTCCAGATATATCACGCTCTACCGAGACTTAAGCAGAAGCTATTTTTATATCGCGGATGGCTTACAATCGGAAGATATCAGTAGCCAATTTTAAAAGTATAGAACCTATCACATAAGAAACAATATTTCTACTGAACCACAGAAGAAACTTCATTGTGGAAAAGATGAATAAAGCTACCACCAGATTAACCGCATTACATTTTCTACTATTGTCTATTGGTAATAAAAGTGCGATCTGTGATTGTTTTTAACAATCTCTAATATCTCTTGTTTTAACCATTAAACTGTGATATAAATAAATGATGACCTGTAAATTTAACATAATGACCACATGGTATTCACTGGAGTATCCAATATAAGTAAAACTTAAACCACATTAGATTACGCCCAGAGGTTACAATGTATGTGCATTATTGTCATGTTCGTACTTTACTGTTCTTTGAAAATACTGATCAATGACAACAAGGTGCATTCATCAATCTGGGGAGATTGAGAGTTGGAGAATTCTCTGGTCATTTATCTGGTCTTCATAATGAACTCTCACCCTGGGCTTGCATAAGGGCAAAATAAATGAGCTAGACCTCCTGATGAATGTGCAGTGACCTTTGCGAGAAAGTGAATATATATGGAGCTGAAAAATCTACACTGTGCCTAGTTTCCTTTCCAAGTAGGTCAATAAATTTAATTATTTACTGTACTAAAATAAGACTAAGCTAACCTTGAATTTTATTTGTCACAATTATTATGCCAACATAATACTGCCATTTCACACAGTGATCATGTTTTAGTGAGATTGTCACCATGTTACATTATGTGGCAATAGCTGGTACCTCACGAGAAGCTAAATTAGGAATAGCCAAGCTCATTTCAATTCATTCCTTTCCACGCAGCAGAAAGAGACAACAACTGACTTTACATCCCTGATTCCAGAGGTGAAAATCAGCCCTAGAATGTTCTGGACTGTCATCAGCCATAAAACCAATTAACCACTAAAGGCAGCCACTGATGCACGATCAATTGCACAAAGACTAAAGTTGGGTACAACTGTGGCTTTATTACAGTCAGATGTGTGGCCTCCTGCTGCAGCTGGCAAAATGGCAGGGCACTGGAGGTCATGCATATTTATACAGTTCTCCGTGGGCGGAGCCAGCCGGCAGGAGCTACCGGCGAACCTGTAGTGCAGGTCCTACCTTACATCTCCTATTACAGTGGATCACCACAGCCACCATGATAATAAATTAGATTGTCTCTCCAGAATAAAGTTTAATTATTTATGGCATTAACCAGCAGGCTTTAATTGGTGACAAAAATGTATTACAGCATAAGTCTGCTGTAATGGAAATTTAAAAATTAAACCATCTATACTTCAAGAAATGTAAAAATCACTCAATGTTAATGTAAAGTGAAAATAATGTAAAATTTATATGAAATAAGCAAACTGACAAGGCAATGTCACAAGGTTTTGAAGAGAACTATAACTGTCAACAGCGTACACGTTGAAGCCGATCCCATAATGTTACCATACAGTAATATGAATGAAGAAATGCAAAGGGCAAATGTTGTAATTTCAGGGTACTCCTATGGTGACAACATAAAGTAGAAGAAGCCACTGTTAGCTGTGGGCGGGATTCTCCAGTCTCTTCTGTGGCTGGACCCCGTTACGAGCAAGAACGGGAAATTTGGCGTGCCTGCAAAAACTTTGTTCACTGTCAGTGGAAAGTTCCAGCTGTGAAGGAGGATGGAAGACTCCTGCTGTGTTGCTATGTAGGCAGAGGCGGATTTGTGGGTCCCCCTTGCTCAACTTTGTTTGTCGTTCCCCCTCCCATGACATCCTCGTCCCACAGAAAGCAAAGGCGCAAGCCACAAAAGTACAAATTGATCACCGCATTAGTGCAAGTCTGCAACTCTGGCTAACTCATTTTCACATACTCTTTCCCCCCCCCCCCCCCATCCCCTCTGTCCCATTCTCACTAACCTCGCTTGCTCGAGGTCTTCAAGGCAGTTTCCTGCCTCAGTTCTCTCCTCATTCTAGTGAAGCTAGATTCAATGCCTTGCACCTCACTATTGCTGGCTGGCCTGCCCTAAGCCTGGGCTGGATTGAGTCGCCCCCTCGCATCTTCCCTCGTTGCTTGATGGCTGCTGACTGGCTGGCTCACCTTGGCTCGTGGCTTTTGCCTGGCACCTCTAGGTTGCTGGCCTGCCCTCCTCAGCCCTGGGTGTTGAGTCACCCTTATCCTACTCCCCTTGCTGCTCGCCGGCTGCTGACCCCGACTGGCTGGCACACCATCTCATGGCTTCCGCCTGATCCTGGTGCCTCACCTCACTGTTGCTGGCTGGCCTGCCCTCCTCAGCCCTGGGTTGAGAATCCTACTGGCTGTACATGTTTTACAAACATAAAACACAGGATCTTCTGCCTCTGCCACTCTCCCTCCTCACATAGTCACCTCTCATTCCTCACACGTGCTTCAATGTTTAGACCAGTCTGGGTTTCCACTCTAAGGGGAGTCTGATATCCCCTTAGAGTGGAAAACCGGTGCAGACTCGATGGGCCGAAAGGCCTCCTTCTGCACTGTAAATTCTATGATAATCTATGATTAATCTAGGACAAAGGTTCAGCACAACATCGTGGGCCGAAGGGCCTGTTCTGTGCTGTATTTTTCTATGTTCTATCTGCATTGCCTTCTAATAGGCTCATTTGTATTTGTTGCACCTATCAGCAAATACAGAGTTATCAGAGTCTGATTAGTGCCCACAAACACCAGCTAGCGTGGGGCTCTCCAATTGATTGGGGCCCAGGACAGTGTCTTTCATTGTTAATCCACCTCTGGAGGGGTTGTTAACATTGGGGCCAAGTGAGGGGAGTCCTAAAGAATGGAACCTCAGAGGTGGTGGCAAAACATAGAACCATAGAATGGTTACAGAAGCAGAGAATTGTTATGGTGCAGAAAGAGGCCATTTGGCCCATTGTGTCTGCACCGGCTCGTCACACGAGCATTATGATGCCATTTCCCATCTTTTCCCCGTACCCCTGAACAAAAAACAATCATCTAATGCCCTCTTGAATGCCTCAATTGAACAGGACTCCACCACATTTCCAGAATGCATTCCTGACCCAAATCACTCGTTGAGTGAAAAAGATTTTTCTCACAATACATTTGCTCTTTTGTAAATTACGTTAAAATCTCTACCCTCTGTTCTTGATCCTTTTACAAGTGGGAACAAGTTCTCCCTATTAATTTGTCCAGCTCCTTCATGCTTTTGAACATACCTATCAAACCTCTTCTCCACCTTCTCTCAAGGAGAACAGATCCAACATCTCCAATCTATCCTCATAACTGAAGTTTCTCAACTCTGGAACCATTCTTGTAAACCTCTTCTGCACTCTCTCCAATATGTTTACATCCTTTCTAAAGCATGACGTCTAGAACTTTACACAATACTGAAGCGGAGGCCTAACTAGTGTCTTATATAAGTTCAACATAACTTCCTTGCTCTTGTACTCATTGCGCGAGATCCTCCGTTGCCCGACGCTGATATCGTAATCGGCATTCAGGCGGAGAATCCATTTTGACGCCAAAATCGGCACCTGTTTTCTGATGCTCTGCCCCCTCTAAAACGGCATAATCAGGGAGTATGCTACACGCTGTTGGGACCGCCTCAGGACGTCACTTGAAGGCCCTCCCCCGGTGCTCCGTTCCCAATGGGCCGACAGGTGTGCGCTAAGTTTTCGCCAACCTGGCGTGGCGGCTGCGGACTGTGTCCAGCATCGCCAGTCGGGTGGGTGGGGGGCAGCCGTTCCGCTGGCCGGGGGGGCTTCAGCGGGGGCTGGGGGACTGGTGGGGTGTGGTCCATGGGTGGCGAGAGGAGGTACGGGGGGGGGGGGGGGGGGTGGCGGGGTGTACTATCTGGCAGGTCGGGTATGCGCGTGGCCGGCGCCATATTGTATGGCACGACCATTGCAGGTCAACGCCGTGCGCATGCACGGCCACAGACCCGGCCATTCTCTGGCCTTTTTTGGCAAGGGAGCCGGGTATTTTACCCAGCGCTGCTTCTAGCCCCTCGGAATCGGTGAGGGTTCGGTGCCGATTTTGGCGCCGTAAAATGCCACTGTTCCCAAGGCGGCGTCGGCACGTAGCTGCAAAATTGGAGAATCCAGACCAATGCCTCTATTAATAAAGCCTCTAATACTATATGCTTCATTAATTGCTCTCTCCACCTGTCCTGCCACCTTTAATGACTTATAATGTTGCCCCCTATTTTATATTATCTGGCCATGTTCTTCTTCCTAAAATGCACCATTTCTTCTCATTGAACTTCATCTGCCACTTCTCTGCCCACTCCATAAACTGGCCTATGTCCTTTTGAGGTTCTGCACTGTCCTCCTCACAGTTTACAATACTTATAAGTTTTGTGTTTTCCCCAAACTTTGAAATTGTTCCCCGCACGCCACGATCTAGATCAGGAAATGGAAGGGTCCCAATATTGGCCCCTGAGGACCACCACTACAAACTTACATAGAGCCTGAAAATTATCCATTAATCTTACTCCCTGCTTCCCATTATTCAGCAAATTTTGTATCAACATTACTACTGCCCCTTTTATTCCATGGAGCCTGTTATGTGACACTGTATCAAATGCCTTCTGAAAATCTATGTATACCACCAGCATTACCCTCATTGACCCTTTCTGTTACCTTTATGTTACAGCACAGAAGGATTCCACGTCAGCTCCCTACAACAGCAAATCAGCCAGTCCCATTCCTCCACCCTGTCCCTGTAACCTTTTTATCTTTAAGCGTTTAAAACAACAATTGAAAGTCTGCTCGACCAAAATAAATGGAAGCAATTTTATTTTTTGGGTGTCGTTGTTCCACTGAAGTCTTCCAGAAACGTAAATAAATAAGCATACTGCTAAAGAATTCTCCTCCATGAGATGTTGGAGTATTATTTGAAATGTATATTTCCTGGTAGTGTCATTAATATTTTTTAAGGGGTGGCAGAGTGCACATGAACAGCAGATTTACTGAAACAGAACTAAGCTATTATGGGGGTTAGACACTATAGTACAATTGGTAAGATTTTTCAAAGTAATTCTTCAAAGAAAACACTGCTGTTAATTTAACTGATAGAACTGCTTTTTGTCATATTTTTTGCATTTGCGTTGAACAAAAGATAAATTTTTAATGCCACGTATTATAAACCGCATTACAAAGATAATCAAATATTAGCAGAACCGAGTGAACAGGAGATGTAATTTGTTTCATTTTTATGATGAGTCGTCCTAATTCTAGTGTAATTTCATAGAAAGTGAACTGTAAAGCTATCTAAAGCCACATATTCTTTTACTGGGCAAGTTAAATTATAAAATCAGCTGAAACAGTTTTTTTAAGTAAGAATCTATGCCCATTTTCCAATGGCTCTATAAATTTTTAATAGACGTAAAATCTGAATTTGACCTGCATTAGCCACAAGAGCTACCCATTGACACAGTTGAATACGGACGGATCGGTTTTCCAAAAGTTTCCATGAACTGTTCATGCAAACAGAATAAACTGGTGGAATTGTGACTACGTGACAATGTGGAACGAAGGGATTAGTCATGAAAAATAAATGTGTGTTTTATAAATGCTGTAAGTGTGAGTATAAGTTATCAGTGGCAGTTATAATGTGATACACTGCCTTTGCCATGTATGACGTATTAAACTTTTAACTCTTAGTATCAGAGTGCAGTTGAGAGTTGGTGATCTGTGCAAGTCTGCTCAGGCTTGGTTTACTCACCAGTTTCACAGTGCTTAATTTGAACTGACTTTAATCATTTTTTTTTCTGAAAACAGAAGTTAATTTTCGTTTTCACAGAATTTAAAGACAAATGACGTATACTGGCATTTAAAGTGCCAAAGAAAACTCCAAAAGCCAATAATGAAATCATAGTAAAAGTAATCTTTTCAAATTTATTGACTTCAGCTGTTCTTCTAGTCATTTGGTCCCCACATGAACCCACTTTATCAATACTTTGAAATATGTCACAACTCTTCTTGATCAGTGCGTTCTCGGGAAGAAATCCAACGGCTTACAATCAGCTCCTACAACACAGAAATAAACATAAGTAGCTGAAGTAAGGGATGCACTGTAAATTAAACAAAGGCAAACATCCATTGATAATTTGACTAAAACCAAATCCTTTCCACCTGAACGTTAATTTTCTTCATACATTCTGGTGATGTCATTTCCTCGTCAGTCATATCTGACGGTTTCATTAAATAGCATAACAGAAGCTCCTGGAACAAAAAGACATAGCAAAAATGATAGGTGTCAATATCAAAACAAGCAAGATGGTACTTTAATCAGATGTGAGTGTCAGCCGAACCATTTACTCCCCTGTCTCCTTCAGATTTAAAATAAAAATTGTTCTTGGCATTGCTGGCTGGGCCAGCATTTGTTGCCCATCTCTAATTGCCCTTGAACTGAGTGGCTTGCTCGGCCATTTCAGTGGGGGGCATTGCTTTGTGGGTCTGGAGTCATGTGTAGGCCAGACGGGGTAAGGACAGCAGATTTCCTTCCCTGAAGGACATGAGTGAACCAATCGGCAATGGTTTCATGGTCACCATTAGACTTTTAATTCCAGATTTTTTATTGAATTCAAATTTCACCATCTGCTGTGGTAGGGATTTTAACCCAGAACCCCAGAGCATTAGCCTGGATCTTTGAATTACTGGTCCAGTGACAATAGCACTACCCCACCGCCTCCCCAGATGTTTCCTGACCCACAGTGTACTTTCCCCACTGTTCTTTCAGATTATCAGCATTCAGTTTTTATCTTTAATATCCAACCAAAAAAATGACTTTTGTGCTGCTTATGCTTTTCTGCTTTAGGAAATTACCAGCAAATGTCTTTTATATATTGGAATTTTATTACCGGCTTCACAGCATTCAGCTGAGATGGAATGCTGACCAAATGTGAAAGGGCAGGACAGTTAAGAAAAATGGATTATTATACAACCGTTTCACTATGACTGTGCTGGCACTGCCCATTTATGGAGCAAATTTGAATTATACAATTAATTGTTCAGCAATAATATTTGGGAATTTCTAAGTAGCATACAGTTCTCTCACAAAGTATTTTCAAATTCAAAAGCACAAGAAAATAATAAACTGGAAAATATTTTCATTGGTCGCTAAGTTTTAGGAAGTAAATTTAAACCTCGCAGTGATAATTATCAGAACTGAAGCAATTTTAAGCAGCTATTAAATTAGAGGGAGAGGAGCAATCGGCAAGACTGGAAAATACTTCAAGAAGTTCAGGATATAGTAGCAAATTGGGAAAACAGGAATCAGATGCAAATTAAGCTGGAGGTGATGCATTTCGGGAGGGATGACAAGAAATGGAAGAGTACGTTCCATGCAATGATGCTGAATGGTATCAAAGAACAGAGAGATCTAGGGGAACAAAAGCAGTTTTCTTTAAAAGTAAATGGGCAGATGAAGCCTCAGAAAAGGAAATAGTAAGGCAGCACGGTGGCACAGTGGTTAGCACTTTTGCCTCACGGCGTCAAGGTCCCAGGTTCGATCCCGGCTCTGGGTCACTGTCCGTGTGTGGTTTGCACATTCTCCCCGTGTTTGGGTGGGTTTCGCCCCCACTAAAAGATGTGCAGGGTAGGTGGATTGGCCTCACTAACTTGCCCCTTAATTGGATAAAATGAATTGGGTACTCTAAAATTAGGGAAGAAAAGGAAATAGCATTTTTGGTTCAATTAATAAGGATATAGAGTACAAGATCAATGGGATTATAATAAATTTATGTCATTGGGCGATAGATAAAATAGCATGTGAATTTCAGGGACGTTATTATAGAAAGGGCATTAACCCCACAAAGGAGCGTGTACAGCAATAGATTCACCTGGATGATACACCGATAAGGCACAGCTGAGAATATTTGAGATTCTGGGACTATTTCCACTTGCATTTAGATGGCATCTTTCATGATCTCGGGTCATTCAAAATGCTGACACTCAAATGAAGTACTTTTGAAGCACAGTCATTTATGTAATAATGTAGGAAAAAGCTAAAACAGAAAAATCCTGTTGCCACTTCTTGGACAGTAAGTATCAATTTAAAATTTCTACGAAGAGAGAGGTTATTTCGAATTTCTTTACACACCGTCAGTAAGAGCATGGGAAGACGGCTTTGCTACAAGCAGTAATTGCGGAAGGGGCGCCTGTACCTTTCAATGGAAGAGCAGATACAGATTTAAAATCCCCCAAAATGCCATATAGAAACATGGAGAAGAGAAGAGATTTGTTTGGATTGTTTTAGCAAAGATCCACAATGGGTCAAATGACCTCTTCCTGTGCTAAACCTCTATGGTTCTCTGCTAATTTTGCTGAGGGTGTTACAAATGCCATCTGCTATTTTGTGGATGCCAAATATTTTTCAACAAAGTAAATATCTACTCTGAAAATCTACGATCCACACAGAGTGACAGTAGGAAGGAAATCAGGAATTTTCTGTATTGTCTCAGAATAGCTGAATACAGAGGAGGAGGAATGAGTATTAACATCATCCAACTTGAATTTCTGGCTATGTGCCCGATGAGAAACTTTACCTTAGAGACATTCGAAGTGGTTCGGTTTAACCCAGCAAGTGATCTCCAAGTAAAAGGCCTACGCGGTGAACCCTGACAACTGTCATCAACCATTTCAATCACCACTGAGTAACTGCAGGCAGAAACAAAAAAGTCACTGGAACTTTTGGAATTTAAGTAGTACTAGACACTAATACAATTATTATCTGAACTTCGCTGCTCATACCTTGCATGATAAAATGGAGGTCCTTTTCGATACAGTACTGAAATACAAAGCAAAATCAAGTGTCACTTAAAATCTTGCACATAAAAGCACAGTGTTCTAATTTTGGATTGGATCAGCCAAGGAAATGCTGTCAAAGTACATTAGGCTCATCTAGAGTTACATGAATCTCTATATAAAACGCACTGAACTACCCAACACGGCAACTGTTGGCCTTGCCTGGAGTAAGTCAGTGAGCTATTACCAGGGAAAGATGTTTTTTCCCCTTCCTGTTAAGTTCATATTCTTTTAAAATATAGTTGAAGCACCTGTATTACTTTTTCTGTTCCATCTGGATAGCTTTCTGGAGTGATATATCACAAATTATGCAAATATATATCCTGTGGCACCGCAGTCATGTGCCGAGTAGCAATCTATCTATCCGCCCACCAGCCACCAGGAAGAGTTGAAAGAAATGCACTTGATGAAGCTCTAACATGTTGAGTTACTATTTCTAACATTTGGGAACCAGAAGACAGAACACGATGACAGTGCAAGAGGAGGTGCCTAGTAGTAACATGCCAAACAGTTTAAACAAATTTAATGCAGAATTAGATAAAGAATCAATCCAAATGAGCCCAGAGAGAGAAAAACTGAGATCTTTCCTGAAAACTTTGAATGAAAGGAGTACCCAAGGAAAGGCACTTTGAAACCGAGCTCTGTGGAGTATCCAATTATTATTTTTTTCTAATTAAGGGGCAATTTACCTAACCTGCACATCTTTGGACTGTGGGGGTGAAACCCACATAGGCACAGGTGGAATGTACAAACTCCACACAGACAGTGACCCAGAGCCAGGATTCGAACCTGGGTCCTCAGCACCGCTGTGCCACGTGCCGCCCCCACGTTCTCCCCATGTCTGCGTGGGTTTCCTTCGAGTGCTCCGGTTTCTTCCCACAGTCCAAAGATGTGCAGGTTAGGTGGATTGGCGATGATCAGTGTGTGGAGTTATGGGGATAGGGCGGGGAAGTGGGCCTGGGTCGGGTGCTCTTTCAGAGGGTTTCTTTCCGAGAAAAACAGAAAGCTAGGATCAAGCTAAAATAGACAAATGCAATGTAATGGTGACAGAATGCCAGTTCTTTGGAATGGTGCACACAACTGACGGGCCCAAGCCTGAAAAAGTCACAGCCATCTCAGATTTACAACCACCAAGAGACCAGAAAGAGTTGAGGAGTTTCTTTTGCATGATCCAGGTCAGGAGTTTTCTCATACCTCACATGTCAGAACACACTGCAAACCTAGGTGAGCCAATGAAAGAAGATGTTGAGCACCAATGGTCAGAGTCACATCAGGGGAGTTTAAACAAACTTAAATTGTAGTATGCAAGAAGCCGAGTGTGCCACACGACAGCAGAAAGAAACCTGCCACTCTCCAAGTACATGCTTCTGCAAAAGGACTGGGAGCAGTCCTGGTAAGAGAGAGAAAACCACTGGCATTCACATTCAAAGTTTTAACCTCAGTGGAGAACAGACATGTAAACATACAGAGCTTTTGACAGTCATTATTAGATCTGTACTGTGGTTAGTGTATCTTACATGTCGCCGCACTTTATACACTACTTGTCAGATTATGAAACTAAGCTTCATGCATGAAGTAAATTGGCTTTATTCATTTAGCTTTACAGATGTCTCTTATCAAAGATAAATTCTGTCAGTAATGTATAGATTTATTACACACATATCTGTATTGGCGAAAGTTCAAGGTGGAGAGTGACCTCGCGCAAAGAAAAATGGTTGTGGTGGTTAGCAGTCAATCATCTCAGCTCCAGGACATCACTGAAGGAGTTCCTCAGGATAGTGTCCTAGGCCCAACCACCTTCAGTTGCTTCATCAATGACCTTCCTTCCATCCATCATTATTTTTAAATTTAGTGTATCCAATTCATTTTTTCCAATTAAGGGGCAATTTAGCGTGGCCAATCCACCTACCCTGCACATCTTTGGGTTGTGGGGATGAAACCGATACAAACATGGGGAGAATATGGAAACTCCACACGGACAGTTACCCAGAGCCGGAATCAACCCTGGGACCTCGGCGCCGTGAGGCAGCAGTGCTAACCACTGCGCCACTGTGGTACCCCTCCCTTCTATCAAAAGGTCAAAAGTGGGAATGTTTGCGGATGACTGCACAATGTTCAAAACCATTCGCAACTTCTCAGACAATGAAGCAGTCTATGTCCAAATGCAGCAAGAACTGGACAATATCCGGGTTGGGCTGATAAGTGGCAAGTTACATTTGCACCACACAAGTGCCAGGCAATGACCATCTCCTATAAGAGGGGATCTAACCATGTCCCTTGACATTCAGTGGCATTACCATCGTTGAACCCCCACAATCAACATTGTGTACCATCTACAAGATGCACTGCACCAACTCACCAAGGTTCCTTAGTCAGCACCTTCCAAACCCACGACCACTGGCAACTAGAAGGACAAGAACAACAGATACCTGGGAACCCCACCGCCTGGACGTTCCCCTCCAAGTCACTCACCACCCTGACTTAGAAATATATCGGCGTTCCTTCGCTGTCACTGGGGCAAAATCCTGGAACTCCTTCCCTAACAGGACAGTGGGTGTACCTACACCTCAAGGATTACAGCGGTTCAAGAAGGCAACGCACCACCACCTTCTGAAGGGCAACTAGGGATGGGCAATAAATACTGGCCTAGCCAGCGACGACCAGATCCCGTCAGTGAATTTTTTAAAATGATCATTGTCCACGAGACAGACCTACAAGACAAATCAGTGAAGAGTTCCAACAAGGATGTAGAGCTTACTCTCGAGGCTTCAGAGTTGATTTCACTCTTTAGACAGGAAGTGCAATGTTGCCAGCAGATGGCCTATCCTGGTGTCACCACAGGAGAAAAATTATCTCGGTACAAAGATCCATTTCTAATGAAAACAACACCACCAAAACAGAGTCAAATTAGAGGGAATTGAACCAGGAAAGATTAACATTCAGCAAAAACACAGCCAGCAATATTGGTCTATCAGAGATAACATCTCTTAAGCCAGATCCAGAATAATTATACCCAAAATGATGCAGGGAGAACTGCTCTAGAATATACATGGAGGCCACATGGGCATGGAGAATTGTAAGCTCAAAGAAAGATCAGCTGTGTTCTGCACAGACATCTACAAAGATACCAAAAGAATGATGTCTACAGGAATGTATGTCAGAAGTACAGAAATATACAGCACAGAGAGGAGATGATACCTCCTGAAGTACCACCCATACCATGGTTTACTGTGGGAACCAATTAATTCACATACAATCAAGAATAGTGTCTCATAGTTGCAGACTACAACTCAAAATTCCCTTTCCTCTGAAAGGTGAAATATTTGAGAGCCACAACAATCATCTCAGCAAAAACAGTTCTGTTTGCTGAAGAAAGGATTCCTGAAAGAATAATATGTGACAACGGAAACAATTTAACCTAAGAAAATGTAAGGAATTCACTGAACAGTTTGGGTTTGACATCTTCAGCTCATCACATTACCCAAGGGAACATGGGTTTATAGAAAGAGACAACCGGACAGTCAGGCAACCTGCAGGAAATGTTGAGAGGCAAAGGGAAACTCAATCCCTGCCTTAATGTCAGTTCAATCTACACCTCTAAAAGTTGACATAAGACCATAAGACATAGGAGCAGAAGGCCATTCGGCCCATCGAGTCCACTCCACCATTCAATCATGGCTGATTTCAACTCCATTTACCCGCTCTCTCTCCATAGCCCTTAATTCCTCAAGAAATCAAGAATTTATCAACTTCTGTCTTAAAGACACTCAATGTCCCGGCCTCCACCGCCCTCTGTGGCAATGAATTCCACAGACCCACCACTCGCTGGCTGAAGAAATTTCTCCTCATCTCTGTTCTAAAGTGACTCCCTTCTATTCTAAGGCTGTGCCCCCGGGTCCTAGTCTCCCCTGCTAATGGAAACAACTTCCCTACATCCACCCTATCCAAGCCATTCATTATCTTGTAAGTTTCTATTAGATCTTCCCTCAACCTCCTAAACTCCAATGAATATAATCCCAGGATCCTCAGACGTTCATCGTATATTAGGCCTACCATTCCTGGGATCATCCGTGTGAATCTCCGCTGGACACGCTCCTGTGCCAGTATGTCCTTCCTGAGGTGTGGGGCCCAAAATTGCTCACAGTATTCTAAATGGGGTCTAACTAATGCTTTATAAATCTTCAGAAGTACATCCCTGCTTTTATATTCCAAGCCTCTTGAGATAAATGACAACATTGCATTTGCTTTCTTAATTACGGACTCAACCTGCAAGTTTACCTTTAGAGAATCCTGGACTAGGACTCCCAAGTCCCTTTGCACTTCAGCATTATGAATTTTGTCACCGTTTAGAAAATAGTCCATGCCTCTATTCTTTTTTCCAAAATGCAAGACCTCGCACTTGCCCACGTTGAATCTCATCAGCCATTTCTTGGACCACTCTCCTAAACTGTCTAAATCTTTCTGCAGCCTCCCCACCTCCTCCATACCACCTGCCCCTCCACCTATCTTTGTATCATCGGCAAACTTAGCCAGAATGCCCCCAGTCCCGTCATCTAGATCGTTAATATATAAAGCGAACAGCTGTGGCCCCAACACTGAACCCTGCGGGACACCACTCGTCACCGGTTGCCATTCCGAAAAAGAACCTTTTATCCCAGCTCTCTGCCTTCTGCCTGACAGCCAATCGTCAATCCATGTTAGTATCTTGCCTCGAATACCATGGGCCCTTATTTTACTCAGCAGTCTCCCGTGAGGCACCTTATCAAAGGCCTTTTGGAAGTCAAGATAGATAACATCCATTGGCTCTCCTTGGTCTAACCTATTTGTTATCTCTTCAAAGAACTCTAACAGGTTTGTCAGGCACGACCTCCCTTACTAAATCATGCTGACTTGTCCTAATCCGACCCTGCACTTCCAAGAATTTAGAAATCTCATCCTTAACAATGGATTCTAGAATCTTGCCAACAACCGAGGTTAGGCTAATTGGCCTATAATTTTCCATCTTTTTCCTTGTTCCCTTCTTGAACAGGGGGGTTACAACAGCGATTTTCCAATCCTCTGGGACTTTCCCGGACTCCAGTGACTTTTGAAAGATCATAACTAACGCCTCCACTATTTCTTCAGCTATCTCCTTTAGAACTCTAGGATGTAGCCCATCTGGGCCCGGAGATTTATCAATTTTTAGACCTCTTAGTTTCTCTAGCACTTTCTCCTTTGTGATGGCTACCATATTCAACTCTGCCCCCTGACTCTCCTGAATTGTTGGGATATTACTCATGTCTTCTACTGTGAAGACTGACGCAAAGTACTTATTTAGTTCCTCAGCTATTTCCTTGTCTCCCATCACTAGATTACCCGCGTCATTTTGGAGCGGCCCAATGTCTACCTTTGCCTCCCGTTTGTTTTTAATGTATTTAAAGAAACTTTTACTATCATTCCTAATGTTACTGGCTAGCCTACCTTCATAATTGATCCTCTCTTTCCTTATTTATCTCTTTGTTATGCTCTGTTTGTTTTTGTAGCCTTCCCAATCTTCTGACTTCCCACTACTCTTTGCCACATTATAGGCTTTCTCTTTTGCTTTGATGCATTCCCTAACTTCCTTTGTCAGCCATGGCTGCCTAATCCCCCCTCTGATAACCTTTCTTTTCTTTGGGATTAACCTCTGTACTGTGTCCTCAATTACTCCCAGAAACTCCTGCCATTGCTGTTCTACTGTCTTTCCCACTAGGCTCTGCTCCCAGTCGATTTTCGTCAGTTCCTCCCTCATGCCCCTGTAGTTACCTTTATTTAACTGTAACACCTTTACATCTGATTCTACCTTCTTTCTTTCAAATTGGAGATTGAATTCTACCATATTATGATCACTGCCTCCTAAGTGTTCCCTTACTTTAAGATCTTTAATCAAGTCTGGCTCATTACTTAACACTAAGTCCAGAATGACCTGTCCCCTCGTGGGCTCCATCACAAGCTGTTCCAAAAAGCCCTCCTGTAAACATTCAATGAATTCCCTTTCCTTGGGACCACTGGCAGCATTATTTACCCAGTCCACCTGCATATTGAAGTCCCCCATGATCACTGTGACCTTGCCTTTCTGACATGCACTTTCTATTTCGTGGTGCATTTTGTGCCCCTGGTCCTGACCACTGTTAGGAGACCTGTACATAACTCCCATTATGGTTTTTTTGCCTTTGTGGTTCCTCAACTCTACCCACACAGACTCCACATCATCTGACCCTATGTCGTTTAGTGCTATTGATTTAATTTAATTCCTATTTACCAAGGCAACCCCGCCCCCTCCGCCCACCTCTCTGTCTTTTCGATAGGTTGTGAATCCCTGGATGTTTAAATGCCAGTCCTGAACCTCCTGCAACCACGTCTCTGTGATGCCTACCACATCATACCTGATAGTCACAATCTGGGCCACAAGCTCATCTACCTTGTTCCGTACACTGCGCGTATTTAAATATAGCACCTTTAATTCTATATTGACCGTCCCTTTTTGTTTTCTTAGTGTGGTGGATCTTGGTTTACTGAGCCTTTCCATACACTGTGTCATATATTGTGGGATGGGGACTATAGTAACCTCTCCTGAGTTCTGTCTTTTCGTGCTTTTTTGTATTCCTAAGCAGCTCGCTTCCCACTGATTACTTCACCTCTTGGTTCCCTGACTTTCCCTTCCCCCCCAATCTCTAGTTTAAAGTCCTATTGACCACCCTATTTACTCTTTTCGCCAGAACACTGGTTCCAGCTCGGTTCAGGTGGAGACCATCCCAACGGTATAGGTCCCCCCGTCCCAAAACTGATGCCAGTGTCCCATGAAAAGGAACCCCTCTTTCCCACACCACTCTTTCAGCCACGTGTTAACTTCCCTTATTCTTGCCTCCCTATGCCAATTTGCACGTGGCTCGGGCAGTAATCCGGAGATTATGACCCTTGAGGACCTGTTTTTTTAATTTGAATCCTAGCTCTTTATAATCTCTAAACAGGTCCTCTTTTCTAGACTTGCCTATGTTGTTGGTACCGACATGGACCACAACAACTGGATCCTCCCCCTCCCTCTCCAGTATCCTTTCAAGCCAGTCAGAGATGTCCTGCACCCTAGCACCGGGCAGGCAACATACCATGCGGGACTCTTTATCCTGCTCACAAAGGATACTATCTATCCCCCTGATAATAGAATCCCCTACAACTACAACTTGCCTATTTACTCCCTCCCCTTGAATGGCCTGCTGAACCATGGTGCCTTTGTCAGCTGACTCATCCTTCCTGCAGCCCTGTTCGCCATCCACACAGGGAGCAAGTACCTCATACCTGTTGGACAGGGTCAAGGGCTGAGGCTCCTGAGTTCCTGGTTCCCTTTACCTGCCTGACTTGCAGTCACACCCTGTTGTCCCTGGCCACTGGCAGGATTTAAACTACTTACTCTGACAGGTGTGACTGCCTCCTGAAACACAGTGTCCACGTAAGTCTCCCCCTCCCGGATGTGCCTCAGTGGTTGAAGCTCAGACTCCAGCTCATCAACTCTGAGCCGGAGCTCTTCGAGCAGCCAACACTTACTGCAGATGTGGTCGCTGCAGCTCGCAATGGGATCTGCCAGCTCCCACATCAAGCAGCTCAAGCACATCACCTGACCAGCCATCTCTAATTAATTAATTAGTTTAATTTAAGTTTACGAGTTTAGCTGTGGTTTTTTTTAAATTTGGGGCAGATTTGCTATCAACCAATCAGATCACAGCTTCCCTCTGACGTCACTTTTGGGGGGGAAAAACTGGAAAACAGGAAGTTACCGTTAGGTTTTTATACTCACAGAGACTGCTCCTCCTCCTCCAAACGGCTCCCAAAATTAGGCCCGAAGAAAGAGAGCGAACAAAACAGTCGGGAAAAAGCACCTTCTCCCACTCTTCACCGAATTACCTCACTGCACCAAATTACCAAATTCTCACTCTGTCTGTGTCTCACTCACTCAGGCTGTGTCTCCTTGACCAGTGCAATGCTTACTAAGTGTGCTTTCTGTCTGTCTTTTATACAGACTTGAGGATGACTCACACTAAAACTTCAAAGAGAAGAATACAATGTGTACCTTTGTGCCCCTTAACAGGCCTCAGGTGACTGCCAGATAACTGCCTCTCAGCAATTAGGATGGGGGCAGCTTTAGCCAATCAGACACTAATCTACACTGCACTTTTAACTGAAAAACAGCACAATTAGATTAACCACTTACCGTTCCTGGTTACCTCACTGCACCAAATTACCAAATTCTCACTATGTCTGTGTCTCACTCACTCAGGCTGTGTCTCCTTGACCAGCGCAATGCTTGAAATGGCCTGGAGAGCTATTGAATGGAAGAAAGAATAAGACAACCCTGCCAGCAAGATACTCTCACTAAGGGACCAGGAGGAAGTAAGACAACAACTCACTAATGCACAGGTAGGAAGAGGTTAACCCTTCAACAAGCGCACTAAATTCCTGCCCAAGCGGTTGAAAGAACAAGGATCCATTCCTGAAAACCTGGAGCCCCAGTAGAGGTTGTTGGTGAAGCGAAGACTCCAAGGGCATGCATCACAGAACCTAAAACCAGTAAGCAGATGAGAAGGAACAGGGTCTATATTCAATAAACACAGGAGCTGGGAAAGCAGAAAAGATCTTCAACAACACCACCAACAGTGAGATAACATCAAGAGCGCCACCAGCAAGTGACACAACATTAGCAACATCAAGCACAATACCAGGAACAACATGCACAGCATCGTCAGTGCAGCATAGCAACTCATCACTGAGAGCAATGAATGCCAGATCTACAAAATAGAGGCACAACACTTAACCTATCACTTAACCTGTACCATGAATAACATTTTTTGAAGAGAAAACAAGATAGAAAAGCTGTCCAGTTTATTTATAGAAGTCGATGGTTAAGAAACAAAGTTAAAGATTGGAACAGCTATATTGACATAGAGGCACTTTATATAAAGCATGAGGGATGTAATATTATTATATTATTCATAAAGTGCTAGAAATTAAGTGTTATGTAAATATATATCCCAGATTGCCACATTCACTGTCATGTGCCGAGTAACAACGTATAAGTCTATCAGTCCGCCAACTGTATGGAGAGCTGAGAGAATTACTCTCAATGATGCTCTAGCATTTTACGTTTAACGCATGATTATCTTGAACTTTATGGGAACCAGATAATGGTGGCGGACTTGTTCACCTGAGACGACTATATCCACGAAGAAGGATAATGCGAAACAGACAAGCAGATCAGAGATTGCTAATGGTAATAAATTCTTCCTAAAACGTGACAGCCAACAAACCGAGATGGACAGGAAGCGACAGAAAACCTCTCGGGTTTTGTCATCAATAATTTAGCAGAAACGTCTGGGTTCCACGACACAGAAACCTTCCGGAATAAATCTCATGCCACTCACGTTTGTGTACAATATGCCAGGTAATCAAATAACTCTTAACAAATGGTGCAAAACATACTATTGCAAATAGAAGGTAACCTGATTCTTTTGTTCGTGTCCTATTTAGCCATAAGCATCGTGCCTCACAGCCTTTCTCATGCAGAATACCATTCCTAAAGGGATATTGGATTACAATAGTAATGACAGCCATTGTTCTACATGCAAACAATTGTGTTGTCAAAAGAAAGGTGGGATGCGGGTTTGGGCCTTCCAATTCCCCTCGTCAAGTTCTTTATTTCAACCAGGTCAGTGTTGGTCAGATGCCAAATGCTGCAAATCAGGAAACAAAATAGAAGCAGAGGGCTACCTTCCTATTTTTTTTAGTTGCTGAATAATCAGAGGAACAGTGATAAAGAGATATAACACCTCACAACTTCAGGATATCACAAAGTGTTTTCAGCAAGAACTTTTGAAGACTGTGAACTGCTGTAAAGTAGTAAGTTCAGCAGCCAAACTGCACTCTGCAAGCTCCCACAATAAGCAATGTGACTGATCGAATGATCTGTTTCTTTTACAGAAATGCTGGTTAATGGATAAAGATTGGCCAGGGGCACCTGGGCGAACACCCTGGCTTTTTCAATTGGTACCATAGAATCTTTTACGTAGAAAAGAATGGAAGGTAGATGGGGCCTCAGTTTATCGCCTTATCCAGTGCCTCCAACAGCGCAGCACTGAAGTGGCAGCCTACATTTTGTGTTCAATTCTATGGAATGGGACTTGAACGCATAGCCTTCTGATATATGGAGGCACACTGAGCCTTGGCTAGCACTGATCTAAACCAAGAAACTCAATCTCCTTCTCATCATAGAGTTCTTTCCACTGAAAGGTTGATGATTCAGAATACAGGAAACATTAGTCAGTTACAGAAGTTCCACGTTGTTCATTAATGTTTTTCTACAACAACCATGATGTATCCAACTTTTGTTAGTCAATATTTTATAGATAACATATGGTTAAATTATTAAAACTACAATTAAAGGGGTTGAGACAAAAACTCAACAAAATAGTGCACATTTAAAAGATACAAAATCAGGAAAATTTTGGAAATAGGAGATAAAAGCAGAAAACATAGAGGACCCCACAAGTTCATCAGTATTAATATAAAATAAAAGATCTGATGCTTCTGGTGATTAGAATTTTCTTTGTCAAAACATAGAATTGTTGATCAAAAATGTAGCAAATATCTTCATATATACTCAACGGGTTCCAGATATTAAAGACAATGACATATATTTTAATGGATTGGTCATGGTCAACTACATGAGGTGAATGGAGCCCTGAGCTCGAGTCAGAAGATGTGCAAGTCCAAAACTCTAATGCAATGTGGGCCAATGATTGACAATATACATATGGGGGGGGGGGGATTTTCCGGCTGCATTGTGCTTGGCGCAACTTCCACTATTCCCAGAGAATAGCAGGAGCCCCTAAACAGAGTTCATGCCAGCCACCAATGGAGCGCGATGCACCTGATGCGATCTGGTTCACACCCTCAGATTAGCATATTTAGACTTTAAACTCATTTAAATATGCTCCGCCCATTCAAAACCGGAGTCTCACAGATCCCGGGATTCTCCGCCGTCAATGGTGGAACCTGAGGCCGGCGGGAATCTCTACAGGTCTCCATGAACGGGGACCAGACCTGATGGCCACGCATGGGGCTCGGAGGCCATTGGAACCTCTGGATGGTCGGGGGGCCATGGGCAGTGCCAGTGTAGCAAGCAGCAGTGCAAAGGAGTGGGGCCTGAGAGGGAGAATGACCAAGAAAAGTGGGGGGAGGCTTCGGTAACCACGTAGCGCAGTGTTGATCACTTGGTGGGGGGGGGGCTGTTGCATGAGTGGGGGAGGGGGAGGTTTAGGGGGCGGGGTGCGCTGCAGGATTGTCTGGAGCCCAAACGCAATATGGGAGGGTCCCCTAGCACCCCCAACACCCACATCGTAAACCCCGGTCCAATCACGCAAAAAATGCCAGCTTGGCAGTGCCAGTCTGGCACCCAAGTGGCACTGCTAAGGTGCCAGGCTGGCAGAGCCAAGGTGCAGGCTGGCAGAGCCAGGGTATCCAGGTGTCACCAACACTGCCAGGGCACCACCCTGCTCAAAGGGTGTGCAGCTGGGGGTCTCCGATCTCCTTGGAGACCCCCATGAGTGTCATTCCCGCCTGGTCCCCGTTTGTGGGGGCCAGCACCAAACAGCACTCACCCGAGGTCCCCGAGGCGAAGGGATTGAATCTCAAAGCCTCAGGTACCTTGAGAATCTGCACATTAGAATAAGGCTTACTGCCTAGCTCTATTGTGGGCGGGATTCATCTTGCACCATCTCACAAGATTGCGTTGAATCTTGTGAGGCATTATGAGCTGGGTAGATCCCGGGAGAGGTGTTCCCCAGCTTTCAACAGCAGCGAGCTGTCTTTCCGGCGCAGTATGACTGGAGGATTGTGCCCTTAGTCATTCTTTGGGAAAATTCCACCCATGACACTTTCTTTCATTCATTTATCTTCTCCTCCCTTGCGGGCTTGAACTCACAACCGTCTGACTCAGAAGCAACAGGAGCCCAAAAACCTCTACCGTTGCTCTAGTTGAGATTAGTTAAACACAGTGCAGATCAGGTTAAACTGGTACATTTGGGGCTATACGGTCAGTAATT
Source organism: Scyliorhinus torazame (assembly GCF_047496885.1). NCBI lineage: Eukaryota > Metazoa > Chordata > Chondrichthyes > Carcharhiniformes > Scyliorhinidae > Scyliorhinus > Scyliorhinus torazame. Next base: position 185,820,506 of record NC_092719.1, read on the forward strand.
CAGCTTATAAATTCTTTGACTTAATATGGTGCTACTAATAGGTTAGTCTTAATCTAGGCATTTTTGTGATGTCAAAATGATGGGGTGGGGATACTGGATTACGGGATCAGGGTGGAGGCATGGTCTTAAGTAGGGTGCTCGTTCCAGGGCCGGTGAAGACCCAATGGCCCGAATGGCCTCCGTCTGCACTGTAATTTCTTATGATTGCATTTCTATGAGATACATACATAGGAATTACTTACAGAGGTCTGTTCCATACTTCAGTCCAGTTTTTGGCACCCAGCCTTTACTTCGAAAGTAGTGATAGCCCATGTAATTGGCTTTAAATCCAGGCTGAATCAGACTAAATATTTCCCACAATTTGAGAATACTTAGAGGTTCCTGAAATTAAATGAAAAACACCATTAACATTGGGCTAGACAACGGTTATTTCAACCCTTTCTAGCAAATGACACTTTTTACTATGTGCACATCTTATATGGCAGATAGATCTTGAGCTTCACTGCTAAATTCACTATCACGGAAAAGCAGGTATATGAAAGTGAGCTGAATTTGTCCATCTATCGTGCTAGTTAGTTATATTACTAGTCAACAGAAAGACACCAGAAAATGAACTAACAGGAACAACAATCAAAATCCATAAGAACTGTAACTTTTATCAGGAAGTCATCTTAGAGTCCTTTATTTATGGCAGAATAAGAGCCAATGCTAGCTCCCAGGGAACAATTCAGTAAGTCCCATTCCACCGCCCCACCCCCATCTTTATTTCCTTCAAGTGCTCATCCAAGTTCCGTTTGATGTACAAGTGCATGTTAATGTATATTAACCATGCCAGGCTCATGCACATTTAAAACAAATAAGAAAATAAACTACAGGATTGCCTTACAGTTTTATCCAAACTCCGCATTCTAGATAATGATTCCACCACTAAACTCTCAACCATCAACATTACCAAATTTAATCTCTGCATTTTTAATGGACAGATTAATCCAGATGGTATACTTTCAAAGATGCTGGTGTTTCAATCATTGTTCCCATTGGTTTCAAATTCAAAAATCATTATTTTCCAGGCACAAAATGTTCAAAACAATCACCCGAGGCTGAATTTACAAGTGGAGGATGGATAAGTTGGCACAATAGATGGAGGAAGATTCTCAATCTTAACCCAGGAGTGTGAAGGCCAATTGTATTGTCCCTATCACCACTTCAGCGGGAGTCAGTTAATTCAGTACAGGGTGTAGATTCAATCTGAGATATTCTTGGTCTGTACAGCTCAAATGGGATAACTTGCTGAACAAATGGGAGAACATGCGTCAATTTTATAATTTTCTATTCAACAGAAGGCATAACTGACCTCATTGTCATAAATGGTTAAACATCCCAAGGCGTAGACAAGGAAAAAGGCCTGAAATAGTACAGAGCTGGGAATTAATTTAAATGCATCTACTGCGAGTAAACATTTTGCAGCTGTAGATTTAGCAATCTATCAGCAAGGATACAGCAAACATGTGTTAATTAAATAAAACTGTTGAACTGTTTTTTATGATTAAAATGTTGATAACCATACTGAGAAAAGTGAATGAATAGATATTAAACATGGCATCATGAAGCAGTCCTGCTCAGTATAAAGAATAATGAGAGTAATAACCATTTGATAATGGGCCGGTTTAGCTCAGTTGGCTGGACAGCTGGTTTGTGATGCAGAGCGAGGCCAACAGCGCAGGTTCAATTCCTGCACCAGCTGGGGTTAAAGATTCATGAAGGCCCCGCCTTCTCAACCTTTCTCCATGCCTGAGGTGTGGTGATCCTTAGATTAAATCACCTCCAGTCAGCTCTCCCCCTCAAAATGGGGAAAGCAGCCCATGGTCCCCAGGGACTATGGCGACTTTACATTATGTGGAATCATTCAATAAGCCACACTTTTTTTTTTTTTTTATAAATGTTTTATTGAAAATTTTTTCCCAAACAACAATTTTTCCCCTCTTACAAAGCAAACGCAACAATAACAATACAGAAATTTTAAACAATACACAAGTAACAAAACCCCTTTATCTTTGACCTAAACTAAACCCCCGCCCCCCCCCCCCCCCCCCCCCTCCCCCTGGGTTGCTGCTGCTGGTCATCTGTCTTCCCTCTAACGTTCCCCTAGGTAGTCGAGAAATGGCTGCCACCGCCTGGTGAACCCTTGAGCCGATCCTCTCAGGGCAAACTTTATCTGCTCCAGTTTAATGAACCCCGCCATATCATTTACCCAGGCCTCCAGTCCGGGGGGTTTCGCCTCCTTCCACATGAGTAGGATCCTGCGCCGGGCTACTAGGGACGCAAAGGCCACAACGTCGGCCTCTTTCGCCTCCTGCACTCCCGGCTCTTCCGCAACTCCAAATAGAGCTAACCCCCAGCCTGGTTTGACCCGGGCCTTCACCACCCGCAAAATCACTCCCGTCACTCCCTTCCAATACCCTTCCAGTGCCGGGCATGCCCAAAACATATGTGCGTGGTTTGCCGGGCTCCCGCCACACCTCCCACATTTGTCCTCCACTCCAAAGAACCTGCTCAATCTTGCTCCCGTTATGTGTGCTCTATGTAGCACCTTAAATTGAATCAGGCTAAGCCTGGCGCATGAGGAAGAGGAATTTACCCTGCTTAGGGCATCAGCCCACATACCCTCCTCTATCTCCTCCCCTAGTTCTTCTTCCCACTTTCCTTTTAGTTCGCCCACCGACTCCTCCCCCTCTTCCCTCATCTCTCGGTAAATCTCTGACACCTTGCCCTCTCCGACCCACACCCCTGAAAGCACCCTGTCCTGTATCCCCTGTGTCGGGAGCAATGGAAATTCCCTCACCTGTTGTCTAGTAAATGCCCTCACCTGCATATATCTCAAGAAATTTCCCCGGGGCAACTTATACTTTTCCTCCAATGCTCCCAAGCTCGCAAAAGTCCCATCTATAAATAAATCTCCCGCCCTCCTAATTCCCAACTGGAACCAGCTCTGAAATCCTCCATCCATTCTTCCTGGGGCGAACCTATGGTTGTTCCTGATTGGGGACCCCACCAGGGCTCCCCGCACCCCTCTCTGTCGCCTCCACTGTCCCCAGATATTCAATGTTGCCGCCACCACCGGGTTCGTGGTAAACTTTTTAGGTGAGATCGGTAGCGGCGCCGTCACCAGCGCCTCTAAACTCGTCCCTTTACAGGACTTTCTCTCCAGTCTTTCCCACGCCGCTCCCTCACCCTCCATCATCCATTTACGTATCATTGCCACATTGGCGGCCCAATAGTAATCGCCCAAGTTCGGTAGTGCCAATCCTCCTCTGTCCCTACTACGCTGAAGGAACCCCCTCCTTACTCTCGGAACTTTCCCTGCCCACACGAAGCTCGTGATGCTCCTGTCTATTTTATTAAAAAAGGTCTTAGTGATTAGTAAAGGGAGACATTGAAATACAAATAAGAACCTCGGGAGGACCATCATCTTAATTGCTTGCACCCTGCCCGCCAGCGATAGAGGCTGCATGTCCCACCTCTTGAAGTCCTCCTCCATTTGTTCTACCAACCGTGTCAGATTAAGTCTGTGCAAGGTTCCCCAGCTCCTAGCGATCTGAATCCCCAGGTATCGGAAGTTTCTTTCCACTTTCCTTAGAGGCAAGCCTTCTATCTCTCTACTCTGGTCCCCTGGATGTATCACAAATAATTCACTCTTTCCCATGTTTAGCCTATACCCCGAGAAATCCCCGAACCCCCTCAAAATTCGCATAACCTCTATCATTCCCCCCGCTGGGTCCGACACGTATAACAATAGGTCATCCGCATATAACGAGACTCGGTGTTCTTCTCCCCCTCTAATCACCCCTCTCCATTTCCTGGAGTCTCTCAACGCCATGGCCAGAGGTTCAATTGCCAACGCGAACAACAATGGAGACAGCGGGCATCCCTGTCTTGTTCCCCTATATAGTCGGAAATACTCCGATCTATGTCGACCTGTAACTACGCTTGCCGTTGGAGCCCCATAAAGAAGTCTAACCCAGCTAATAAACCCGTTCCCAAACCCAAACCTCCTTAACACTTCCCATAAATACTCCCACTCCACCCTATCAAATGCCTTCTCTGCGTCCATTGCCGCCACTATCTCTGCCTCCCCCTCCACTGGGGGCATCATTATCACCCCTAATAGTCGTCGCACGTTAACATTCAGTTGTCTCCCTTTTACGAACCCTGTCTGGTCTTCGTGCACCACCCCCGGGACACAGTCCTCTATCCTCGATGCCAGTACCTTTGCCAACAATTTGGCGTCCACGTTCAACAATGAAATGGGTCTATAGGACCCGCACTGCAACGGATCTTTATCCCTCTTCAAAATTAACGATATCGTCGCCTCCGACATCGTCGGGGGTAGAGTCCCCCCTTTCCTGGCCTCATTGAACGTCCTCACCATCAACGGGGCCAACAAGTCCACATATTTTCTGTAATACTCCACCGGGAACCCGTCTGGTCCTGGGGCCTTCCCTGCTTGCATGCTTCCCAGTCCCTTAATAACCTCGTCCACCCCAATCGGTGCCCCCAGGCCTACCACCCCCCGCTCCTCCACTTTCGGGAACCTCAATTGGTCCAGGAACTGCCGCATCCCCTCCTCTCCCTCTGGGGGTTGAGACCTATACAGTTCCTCATAGAAGGTCTTGAACACCTCATTTATCTTTCCTGCCCTTCGCACCGTGTCTCCCCTTTCGTCTCTAATTCCTCCTATTTCCCTCGCTGCTGCCCTCTTTCGCAATTGATGAGCCAACAGGCGACTCGCCTTTTCCCCATATTCATACCTCCTCCCCTGTGCCTTCCTCCACAGTACCTCCGCCTTTCTGGTGGTCAGAAGGTCAAATTCCGTCTGGAGTCGTCTCCTCTCCCTGTACAATTCCTCCTCCGGGGTCTCTGCAAATTCCCTATCCACCCTTAAAATCTCCCCCAGTAATCTTTCCCTTTCCTTGGCCTCTGTTTTCCTTTTGTGGGCCCCAATGGAGATCAGCTCTCCTCTGACCACCGCTTTTAGTGCTTCCCATACCACTCCCACAGGGACCTCGCCGTCGTCATTGACCTCCACGTATCTCTCAATACACCCCCGCACTCTTGCACACACTCCCTCATCCGCCATCAGTCCCACATCTAATCGCCAGAGTGTTCTCTGCTCCCTTTCCTCTCCTAATTCCAGGTCCACCCAATGTGGGGCATGATCCGAAACCGCTATGGCTGAGTACTCAGCTTCTTCCACCCTAGAGATCAACGACCTTCCCAAAACAAAAAAATCTATCCGGGAGTACACTTTATGGACATGGGAGAAGAAGGAATACTCCCTAGCCCTAGGTCTAAGAAATCGCCATGGATCCACTCCCCCCATTTGGTCCATAAACCCCTTAAGTACCTTGGCCGCTGCCGGCCTTCTTCCGGTCCTTGAGCTGGATCTATCTAGCCCCGGGTCCAGCACCGTATTAAAGTCCCCTCCTAAAATCAAGTTTCCTACCTCCAGGTCCGGTATACGCCCCAGCATCCGTCTCATAAATCCCGCATCGTCCCAGTTTGGGGCATACACGTTAACCAACACGACCTCCATTCCCTCCAGCCTGCCACTCACCATTACATATCTACCTCCGCTATCTGCTACGATGTTCTTTGCTTCAAATGCAACCTGTTTCCCCACCAAAATGGCCACCCCTCTATTCTTTGCGTCCAGTCCTGAGTGGAACACCTGTCCCACCCATCCTTTCCTTAGCCTAACTTGGTCCGCCACCTTTAGGTGCGTCTCTTGGAGCATAACCACGTCTGCCCTTAGTCCTTTCAAATGCGCGAGCACTCGGGCCCTTTTTATCGGTCCGTTCAGGCCTCTCACGTTCCACGTGATCAGCCTCACTAGGGGGCTACCTGCCCCCTTCCCGTGTCGACTAGCCATTACCTTCTCTAGGCCAGTCCCATATCCCGCCTCCGCGCTCCCGCTCGCTCCCCCAGCGTCGCACACCATCCCCGCCCACCCACTCTTTAGCCATTTCCTTTTGGATTTCCGCAGCAGCAACCCAGTTGTCCCCCCCCCCTTCTCCCTCCCTCCTCCCCTTCCCGCTAGATCTCTTTCTAGCTTGATTGCTCCCCCCATATTACTTCCGTAAGTCAGCTGACTTCAACTGACCCCGGCTACTCCTGCTCACTCCTCGACCTCCCCATGTGGGGAATTCCCATCCGCCTTGCGCCTGTCTTCCCGCCTTATTCTTTCTGGTGCGGGAACATCCCTTTACCTGACCCGCCTCTTATGGCGCAGCTCCCTTTCCCCTCCCCCTCCCCTTCCCCATTCTCCAACTATGTCCCGTCTTTCCCCCCTCACCGGCGCCCACATTTCCCCAATGTCTCCCCCCTTCCCTGTTTACTTCTCAATTAACTTCCACCGTAACATTAACAATAACATTTCTTGCAGCATCAGTCCCTCAGTTCCGATCCAATTTCTCTTCTTTGATGAAGGTCCATGCTTCCTCCGCCGTCTCGAAATAATGGTGTCTCTCCTGATACGTGACCCATAGTCTTGCCGGCTGCAGCATCCCGAACTTCACCTTCCTTTTATGCAACACCTCTTTGGCTCGGTTGAAGCTCGCCCTCCTTCTCGCCACCTCCGCACTCCAATCCTGGTATACCCGTACCACTGCATTCTCCCATCTGCTACTCCGCACCTTTTTAGCCCATCTCAGGACCTCTTCTCTATCCTTAAGGCGGTAAAATCGCACGATTATCGCCCTGGGTGGTTCTCCCGCTTTTGGTCTTCTCGCCGGAATCCGATTTGCCCACTCCACCTCCAAGGGGCCCGTAGGGGCCTCAGCACCCATCAGTGAGCTCAGCATCGTACTTGCGTACGCTCCACAGTCCACTCCTTCCACACCCTCAGGGAGACCCAGTATCCGAAGGTTCTTCCTTCGCGCTCCATTTTCTAGGGCTTCGATCCTTTCAGTACACTTTTTATGAAGTGCCTCGTGCGTCTGTGTCTTAACCGCCAGGCCCAGGATCTCGTCCTCAATATCTGTCACCTTCTGCTCCACCACACGGAGCTCTGTCTCCTGGGTCTTTAATGTCTCCTTGAGCCCCTCAATTGCCTGTAGCAACGGGGTCAGCACCTCCCTCTTCAGCAGCTCCACGCACCGTCTCACAATTTCATGCTCAGGCCCCCATGTCGCCTGCGCTTTCTCCGCCGCCATCTTGTACTTCTCTCTTTCTGACCCTTTGGTCGACGATTCCTCGCGCTGCAGCCGCCGCCGCCGGTTTTTTCCTCCTTCGTTTGGGGGGGACTCCCTTCTCACACGCCCCACACCGGGTTGCGTCGTCGAAAAATTCCCCGTTGAGGCTCTTAAAAGAGCCCGAAGGTCCGTCGGAGCTGGAGCCGCCGAAGCGTGCGGCTAGCTAGGCATCACCGCAACCGGAAGTCCCTTCAGTGGCCTTGATGAGGTCTTTTCACAGTTGTTCCCTCTGCTGCTAGAATTCACCTTTGATACAGGCCCTCAGGTCAGCTTGCAGCTTTAAGCTTGCCCTTCCCCCGCCTGCATGCTGGAAGAGGCCCTGTTTATCCTGTAGTTGCAGCCAAATCTTTCACTGTTTCTGCGTGTGTCTGGCAACCAAGAGACATACCCTTCCTGGGGGACACTGTCGGGGGAATATTGCCGCCTTCTTCCCACACCGGGAAATGTCAAACAAATGCCGTGGGGGCCCTGTAAAAGAGCCCAAAAGTCCGTTCCAAGCAGGAGCTGCCGAATATGCGACCTAGCTCTGCATAGCCGCACCCGGAAGTCTCAATAAGCCACACTTAAAAGTCGCTCCTTGTGTAGTATCAAGGAAGCATTAATTTTATTTGTTTGATTAGTGTGGCCGTTCAATAATCATTCTGTGGACTTCCGGTTGCGGCAGGGATGAGCTAGCCGCACGTTTCGGCGGCTCCAGCTCCGACGGAACTTCGGGCTCTTTTAAGAGCCACAACGGGGACCTTGCCGGCCGAAAAACCCGGTGCGAGGCGCGAGGGAAGGGAGTCCCCCCCCGAACGACGGAGGGAAAAACCGGCGGCGGCGGCTGCAGCCCGAAGAATCTGCAACAGAAGGTCAGAGGGAGTGGAACAAAATGGCGGCGGAGGGATCGCAGGTGACATGGGGGCCTGAGCAGGACGAGGTTGTGAGACGGTGCGTGGACCTGCTGAAGAAGGAGGTAATGACCCCGTTGTTACAGGCAATTGAGGGGCTTAAGGCGACTTTAAAGACCCAGGAGACTGAACTTCGCGTGGTGGAGCAGAAGGTGTCAGGTATTGAGGACGAGGTCCTGGGCCTGGCGGTCAAGACTCAGACGCACGAGGCACTTCATAAAAAGTGTGCTGACAGGATTGAGGCCCTTGAAAATGGAGCGCAAAGGAAGAACCTTAGGATACTAGGTCTCCCGGAGGGTGTGGAAGGAGTGGACTGTGGAGCGTACGCAAGTAAGATGCTGAGCTCACTGATGGGTGCTGAGGCCCCTGCGGGCCCCATGGAGGTGGAGTGGGCAAATCGGATCCCGGCGAGAAGACCAAAAGCGGGAGAACCACCGAGGGCGATAATCGTGCGATTCTACCGCCTTAAGGACAGAGAAGAGGTCCTGAGATGGGCTAAAAAGGTGTTTTAGGAAGGTCGTTGATCTCTAGGGTGGAAGAAGCTGAATACTCAGCCATAGCGGTTTCGGATCATGCCCCACATTGGGTGGACCTGGAAGTAGGAGAGGACAGGGAGCAGAGAACACTCTGGCGATTAGATGTGGGACTGATGGCGGATGAGGGAGTGTGTGCAAGAGTGAGGGGGTGTATCGAGAGATAGCTGGAGGTCAATGACGACGGCGAGGTCCCTGTGGGAGTGGTCTGGGAAGCACTAAAAGCGGTGGTCAGAGGAGAGCTGATTTCTATTGGGGCCCACAAAAGGAAAACAGAGGCCAAGGAAAGGGATAGATTACTGGGGGAGATTTTAAGGGTGGACAGGGAATTTGCAGAGACCCCGGAGGAGGAGCTGTACAGGGAGAGGAGACGACTCCAGACCGAGTTTGACCTTCTGACCACCAGAAAGGCGGAGGTACTGTGGAGGAAGGCACAGGGGAGGAAGTATGAATATGGGGAAAAGGCTAGTCGCCTGTTGGCGCACCAACTGCGAAAGAGGGCAGCAGCGAGGGAGATAGGAGGAATTAGGGATGAAAGGGGAGACACTGTGCGAAGGGCAGGAAAGATAAATGAGGTGTTTAAGACCTTTTATGAAGAACTGTATAGGTCTCAGCCCCCAGAGGGAGAGGAGGGGATGCGGCAGTTCCTGGACCAATTGAGGTTCCCGAAAGTGGAGGAGCAGGCGGTGGCAGGCCTGGGGGCGCCGATTGAGGTGGACGAGGTTATTAAGGGACTGGGAAGCATGCAAGCAGGGAAGGCCCCGGGGCCGGACGGGTTCCCGGTGGAATTCTACAGAAAATATGTGGACTTGTTGGCCCCGTTGTTGGCGAGGACGTTCAATGAGGCCAGGGAAGGGGGGACACTACCCCCGACAATGTCGGAGGCGACGATATCGCTAATTTTGAAGAGGGAAAAAGATCCGATGCAGTGTGGGTCTTATAGACCTATTTCACTATTGAACGTGGACGCCAAACTGCTAGCAAAGGTGCTGGCATCGAGGATAGAGGACTGTGTCCCAGGGATGGTGCACGAAGACCAGACAGGGTTCGTAAAAGGGAGACAATTGAATGTTAACGTGCGACGGCTATTAGGGGTGATAATGATGCCCTCAGTGGAGGGGGAGGCAGAGATAGTGGCGGCAATGGACGCAGAGAAGGCATTTGATAGGGTGGAGTGGGAGTATTTATGGGAAGTGTTAAGGAGGTTTGGGTTTGGGAACGGGTTTATTCGCTGGGTTAGACTACTTTATGGGGCACCAACGGCAAGCGTAGTTACAGGTCGACATAGATCGGAGTATTTCCGATTATATAGGGGAACAAGACAGGGATGCCCGCTGTCTCCATTGTTGTTTGCGTTGGCAATTGAACCTCTGGCCATGGCGTTGAGAGACTCCAGGAAATGGAGAGGGGTGACTAGAGGGGGAGAAGAACACCGAGTCTCGTTATACGCGGATGACCTATTGCTATACGTGTCGGACCCAGCGGGGGGGATGATAGAGGTTATGCGAATCTTGAGGAGGTTCGGGGAATTTTCGGGGTATAGGTTAAACATGGGGAAGAGTGAATTATATGTGATACATCCAGGGGACCAGAGTAGAGAGATAGAAGGCTTACCGCTAAGGAAAGTGGAAAGAAACTTCCGATACTTGGGGATTCAGATCGCTAGGAGCTGGGAAACCTTGCACAGACTTAATCTGACACGGCTGGTAGAACAAATGGAGGACTTTAAGAGGTGGGACATGCAGCCCTTATCGCTGGCGGGCAGGGTGCAAGCAATTAAGATGATGGTCCTCCCGAGGTTCTTATTTGTATTTCGATGTCTCCCTATTTTAATCACCAGGACCTTTTTTAATAAAATAGATCGGAGCATTACGAGCTTTGTGTGGGCAGGGAAAGTTCCGAGAGTAAGGAGGGGGTTCCTTCAGCGCAGTAGGGACAGAGGAGGACTGGCACTACCGAACTTGGGAGATTATTATTGGGCCGCCAATGTGGCAATCATACGTAGATGGATGATGGAGGGTGCGGGAGCGGCGTGGAAAAGTCCTGTAAAGGGACGAGTCTAGAGGCGCTGGTGACGGCGCCGCTACCGTTCTCACCGAAAAAGTACACCACGAACCCGGTGGTGGCGGCAACACTGAACATATGGGGACAGTGGAGGCGACAGAGAGGGGTGCGGGGAGCCCTGGTGGGGTCCCCTATCAGGAACAACCATAGGTTCGCCCCAGGAAGAATGGATGGAGGATTTCAGAGCTGGTACCAGTTGGGAATTAGGAAGGTGGGAGATTTATTCATAGATGGGACTTTTGCGAGCTTGGGAGCACTGGAGGAAAAGTATAAGTTACCCCGGGGGAATTTCTTGAGATATATGCAGGTGAGGGCGTTTACTAGACAACAGGTGAGGGAATTTCCGCGGCTCCCGACACAGGGGATACAGGACAGGGTGCTTTCAGGGGTGTGGGTCGGAGAGGGCAAGGTGTCAGAGATTTATAGAGAGATGAGGGAAGAGGGGGAGGAGTCGGTGGGCGAACTAAAAAGAAAGTGGGAAGAAGAATTAGGGGAGGAGATAGAGGAGGGTATGTGGGCTGATGCCCTAAGCAGGGTAAATTCCTCTTCCTCATGCGCCAGGCTTAGCCTGATTCAATTTAAGGTGCTATATAGAGCACACATAACGGGGGCAAGATTGAGCAGGTTCTTTGGAGTGGAGGACAAATGTGGGAGGTGTGGCGGGAGCCCGGCAAACCACGCACATATGTTTTGGGCGTGCCCGGCACTGGAAGGGTATTGGAAGGGAGTGACGGGAGTGATTTCGCAGGTGGTGAAGGCCCAGGTCAAACCAGGCTGGGGGTTAGCTCTATTTGGAGTTGCGGAAGAGCCGGGAGTGCAGGAGGCGAATGAGGCTGATGTCGTGGCCTTTACGTCCCTCGTAGCCCGGCGCAGGATCCTACTCATGTGGAAGGAGGCGAAACCCCCCGGACTGGAGGCCTGGGTAAACGATATGGCGGGGTTTATTAAACTGGAGCAGATAAAGTTTGCCCTGAGAGGATCAGCTCAAGGGTTCACCAGGCGGTGGCAGCCATTTCTCGACTACCTAGGGGAACGTTAGAGGGAAGACAGATGACCAGCAGCAGCAACCCAGGGGGGAGGGGGGGGGGGGGGGGGGGGGGCGGAGGGGGGGAGGAGGCTTAGTTGAGTATAGGTCAATAGAGTACGAGGTTTTGTTACTTGTATATTATTATTATTATTGTTAAAAAGTTAAAAAATTTCTGTTTTGTTATTGTTATCGTTTTGTTTGTTTTGTAAGTGGGAAAAATGTTGCTCAGGGAAAAAAATTTCAATAAAATATATATTTTTTTAAATAATCATTCTGTAACTTATTGTGAATTCAGCAACAAGCATCTTTTCCTTTTCTAATTATATGAGGGTACTATCACCAGACGCTTAACTTAAATTACTAGCTAACAATAAATTTACACTCTCATACCTCTTCCAAACTTAGCTGAAGATATTCAAATACTTTGAAAGGGTTCCTCTTGCAGACTAATTTCTCGGTTACTTCAAGCTGAAGGAAACAATTTGTTAGCTCAGCCCAGTTCATTTTTCAAATCAAAATACTTTTTAAATTACTTTATATATCATATAATATTCCACTGCACCTCAATGCCAATCTGCACACTAATAACAGCGCAATTTATGGTGATACTATAAATCAGGGTCCTTTAGTCAAATTGTAGCCCTCAATCAAAATTCTTGACCTGCGAGTTAACATAACCTACAAAAGCAGCTTTCTTTTATTCTGTTATATTTATCTGATGTGACTTTCCACCCATTACTGGTGTATGGAAAATCCGAAAAATCCAGTGAATTTACTGCTACTCAGTACAGATCAGCTAGGCTCTGTCTGAATGAGGGAACAGCTGAAGGGGCTGAATGGCCTACTCCTGTCTTTATGAATGTAAAATCTGTCCAGGGTCCAGTAGAACTGGAAGATTCATAACAAACTCCACTGAGTAGGACTTACAACACGGCGGCACAGTGGTTAGCACTGCTACCTCACAGCGGCAGAGACCCGGATTTGGTTCCGGCCTTGGGTGACTGTCTGTGTGGAGTTTGCACATTCTCCCTGTGTCTGGGTAGGTTTCGGAGTGCTCCGGTTTCTTCTCACAGTCCAAAGATGTCCAGGTTAGCTGGATTGGCCATGATCAATGCGCGGGGGTTACAGGGGTAGGGTGGTGGAATGGGCCTAGGTAGGGTGTTTTTTCCCCCCAAAAGGTCAGTGCAGACTTGGATGGGCCGAATGACCTCGTTCTGCACTATATGGATTCTATGCGGTTCAAACACAAAAGATGGAATTAAGAGCATGCTTTAATGTAGAGTCCAAAGATTGCATAATGTTGTATTCATGAAACACTTGACGTTTTCTGTTTATGCAATCCAATTTGGTTGCAAAGCTATTTTGTTTGAAAAAAATGAATACCAAAGTTCCGAATAGTAAGAAGTCTTACAACACCAGGCTAAAGTCCAACAGGTTTGTTTCGAATCACTAGCTTTCGGAGCACAGCTCCTTCCTTTCACCTGAGGAAGGAGCTATGCTCCAAAAGCTAGTGATTCGAAACAAACCTGTTGGACTTTAACCTGGTGTCGTAAGACTTCTTACTGTGCTCACCCCAGTCCAACACCGGCATCTCCACATCAAAGTTCCGAATGGTATTAGAAAAACAAATGTAGTTTTAAGGGTATTTAATTTAATGTTTCTGTGTAAGGAAGGATAAAAACTATAGGCAGATTCATGCTGGACAAAGGTATTTGTATGTGTGGCGGTTGGTTCTGTGTTTCTATTGTGCTTAGAGAGGGCAACAGCATGAAGAGCAAATGAACTAGCACTGGTTGCTTAGTATCATGGATGGGCATAGATGGGTACATGGGACTGGGATACTTTAGCTATTACTGAAACATGACTAAGGGAGGGGCAGGACTGGCAGCTCAATGTTCCAGGGTACAGATAGAGAGGAGGGAGAGTTGCATTTTTGATTTGGGATAATATCACGGCAGTACTGAGAGGGGATATATCCAAGGGTTCACCCACTGAGTCTATATGGGTAGACATGAAAAGTGAGAAGGGAGAGATCACTTTGATAGGATTGTATTGCAGGCCTCCAAATAGTCAGCGGGAATTTGAGGAGCCAATACGTAAGGAGATTACAGATAGCTGCAAGAAAAATAGGGTGGTAATAGCGGGGGACTTTAACTTTCCCAACACTGACTGGGACAGCCATAGCATTAGGGGATTGGATGGAGAGACATTTGTAGAATGTATTCAGGAGGAATTTCTCATTCAATATGTGGATGGCCCGATTAGAGAGGGGGTAAAACTTAATCATAAACCTCCTTTTGGGAAATAAGGAAGGGCAGGTGACAGAAGTGTTAGTGAGGGATCATTTTGAGACCAGTAATCATAATTTCATTAGTTTTGAGATAGCTATGGAGAATGATCGTTCTGGCCCAAAAGTAAAAATTCTAAATTGGGGCAAGGCCAATTTTGATAGTATTAGACAGGAACTTTTAAAGTTAATTGGGGGAGTCTGTTGGCATGCAAAGGGACAGCTGGTAAGTGGGGGGGCTTTCAAAAGTGTGTTAACCAGGGTTCAGGGTAAGCACATTGCTTTTAGATTGAAGGGCAAGGCTGATAGAACAGGGAACCCTGGATGACTGGGGATATTGCGGCTCTGGTCAAAAAGAAGGCGACATATGACAGGCATAGGCAGCTGGGATCAAGATGATCTCTTGAAGAGTATAGAGGTTGGCGGAGTAGAGTTAAGAGAGAAATCAGGAGGGCAAAAAGGGGACATGAGTTTGCCATGGCAGATAAGGCAAAGGAGAATCCACAGAGCTTCTACAAATACATAAAGGACAAAAGAGTTGCTAGAGAGAGAGTAGGGCCTCTTATGGATCTACAAGGTCATCTGTTTGCGGATCCACAAGGGATGGGGGAGATCCTAAATGAATATTTCTCATCAGTAGTTACTGTTGAGAAAGGCATGGATGTTAGGGAACTTGGGGAAATAAATAGAGGTGTCTTGAGGTGTCTTAGGGGACACTGAAAACAGCGCGAGTGGAGAGAGAGCGGGAGATTTAAAAAGCGCGGGAGATTTAAAAAGCGCAGGAGATTTAAAAAGCGCAGGAGATTTAAAAAGCGCAGGAGCTGCGAGTCAGAGCGGAGATTTTTAAAAGATCGCGGCCTAGTTTCGGGAGCCGTTCGGGGGAAGAGGAGCAGTCTCTGTCAGGGAGAGAACCTGAGAACATCTAAAACACTCAGAAGGTAAGAAGGTAAGTAAGTGATTTTTACTCATTTTTACTTTTATACCTTTTTCAAATTGTGTGTGTCGGGGGGAAACTGATGTGACATCACAGAAAAGCTGTGACCTGAGTGGCTGGTTGGGAATCTACGCTAAATTAAAAAAATTAAGCATTGGTAACTAATTAAACATAATTACTTAATTATAATTGAGAGGGGTATCTAAGCCAGAGATCGGAGAGTACTATATTTAGCTTTCGCATTTATATTAGAAATCTAGTGCTAGGAAACAGATAGTTAACAGTAACGTTAAAAAAATATATAAAACATTTTTTTAAAAAAACTTTTAATTTTAATTAATTGACGCAATGTCAGTGAGAGGGGTGCAGTGCTCTGACTGTGAGATGTGGCAGGTCCGGGAGGCTTCCAGCATCCCGGATGGCTTCATCTGCAGAAAGTGCACCCAACGGGAGCTCCTCACAGACCGCATGGTTCGGTTGGAGCAGCAATTGGATGCACTTAGGAGCATGCAGGTGGCGGAAAGCGTCATAGATAGCAGTTATATAAATGTGGTCACACCCAAGGTGCAGGCAGAGAAATGGGTGACCACCAGAAAGGGCAGACAGTCAGTGCAGGAATCCCCTGTTGTCGTCCCCCTCTCGAACAGGTATACCCCTTTGGATACTGCCGGGGGGATAGCCTATCAGGGGAAAACAACAGCAGCAGTCAGAGCAGTGGCACCACGGCTGGCTCTGATGTTCAGAAGGGAGGGTCAAAGCGCAGAAGAGCAATAGTAATAGGGGACTCTATAGTCAGGGGCACAGATAGGCGCTTCTGTGGACGTGAAAGAGACTCCAGGATGGTATCTTGCCTCCCTGGTGCCAGGGTCCAGGATGTCTCCGAACGGGTAGAGGGCATCTTGAAGGGGGAGGGCAAACAGGCAGAGGTCGTTGTACATATTGGTACTAACGACATAGGCAGGAAGGGGCATGAGGTCCTGCAGCAGGAGTTCAGGGAGCTAGGCAGAAAGTTAAAAGACAGGACCTCTAGGGTTGTAATCTCGGGATTACTCCCTGTGCCACGTGCCAGTGAGGCTAGAAATAGGAAGATAGAGCAGCTAAATATGTGGCTAAACAGCTGGTGTAGGAGGGAGGGTTTCCGTTATCTGGACCACTGGGAGCTCTTCCGGGGCAGGTGTGACCTATATAAGAAGGACGGGTTGCATCTAAACTGGAAAGGCATAAATATCCTGGCCGCGAGGTTTGCTAGTGTCACACGGGAGGGTTTAAACTAGTATGGCAGGGTGGTGGGCACGGGAGCAATAGGTCAGAAGGTAAGAGCATTGAGGGAGAACTAGGGAATAGGGACAGTGGGGCTCTGAGGCAGAGCAGACAGGGAGAAGTTGCTGAACACAGCGGGTCTGGTGGCCTGAAGTGCATATGTTTTAATGCAAGAAGTATTACGGGTAAGGCAGATGAACTTAGAGCTTGGATTAGTACTTGGAACTATGATGTTGTTGCCATTACAGAGACCTGGTTGAGGGAAGGGCAGGATTGGCAGCTAAACGTTCCAGGATTTAGATGTTTCAGGCGGGATAGAGGGGGATGTAAAAGGGGTGGCGGAGTTGCGCTACTGGTGAGGGAGAATATCACAGCTGTACTGCGGGAGGACACCTCAGAGGGCAGTGAGGCTATATGGGTAGAGATCAGGAATAAGAAGGGTGCAGTCACAATGTTGGGGGTTTACTACAGGCCGCCCAACAGCCAGCGGGAGATAGAGGAGCAGATAGGTAGACAGATTTTGGAAAAGAGTAAAAACAACAGGGTTGTGGTGATGGGAGACTCAACTTCCCCAATATTGACTGGGACTCACTTAGTGCCAGGGGCTTAGACGGGCGGAGTTTGTAAGGAGCATCCAGAAGGGCTTCTTAAAACAATATGTAGACAGTCCAACTAGGGAAGGGGCGGTACTGGACCTGGTATTGGGGAATGAGCCCGGCCAGGTGGTAGATGTTTCAGTAGGGGAGCATTTCGGGAACAGCGACCACAATTCAGTAAGTTTTAAAGTGCTGGTGGACAAGGATAAGAGTGGTCCTAGGATGAATGTGCTAAATTGGGGGAAGGCTAATTATAACAATATTAGGCGGGAACTGAAGAACATAGATTGGGGGCGGATGTTTGAGGGCAAATCAACATCTGACATGTGGGAGGCTTTCAAGTGTCAGTTGAAAGGAATTCAGGACCGGCATGTTCCTGTGAGGAAGAAGGATAAATACGGCAATTTTCGGGAATCTTGGATAACGAGAGATATTGTAGGCCTCGTCAAAGAGAAAAAGGAGGCATTTGTCAGGGCTAAAAGGCTGGGAACAGACGAAGCCTGTGTGGAATATAAGGAAAGTAGGAAGGAACTTAAGCAAGGAGTCAGGGGGGCTAGAAGGGGTCACGAAAAGTAATTGGCAAATAGGGTTAAGGAAAATCCCAAGGCTTTTTACACGTACATAAAAAGAAGGTAGCCAGGGAAAGGGTTGGCCCACTGAAGAATTGGCAAGGGAATCTATGTGTGGAGCCAGAGGAAATGGGCGCGGTACTAAATGAATACATTGCATCAGTATTCACCAAAGAGAAGAAATTGGTAGATGTTGAGTCTGGAGAAGGGCGTGTAGATAGCCTGGGTCACATTGAGATCCAAAAAATCGAGGTGTTGGGTGTCTTAAAAAATATTAAGGTAGATAAGTCCCCAGGGCCTGATGGGATCTACCCCAGAATACTGAAGGAGGCTGGAGAGGAAATTGCTGAGGCCTTGACAGAAATCTTTGGATCCTCACTGTCTTCAGGTGATGTCCCGGAGGACTGGAGAATAGCCAATGTTGTTCCTCTGTTTAAGAAGGGCAGCAAGGATAATCCAGGGAACTACAGGCCGGTGAGCCTTACTTCAGTGGTAGGGAAATTACTGGAGAGAATTCTTCGAGACAGGATCTACTCCCATTTGGAAGCAAATGGACGTATTAGTGAGAGGCAGCATGGTTTTGTGAAGGGGAGGTGGTGTCTCACTAACTTGATAGAGTTTTTCGAGGAGGTCACAAAGATGATTGATGCAGGTAGGACAGTGGATGTTGTCTATATGGACTTTAGTAAGGCCTTTGACAAGGTCCCTCATGGTAGACTAGTACAAAAGGTGAAGTCACACGGGATCAGGGGTGAGCTGGCAAGGTGGATACAGAACTGGCTAGGTCAGAGAAGGCAGAGAGTAGCAATGGAAGGATGCTTTTCTAATTGGAGGGTTGTGACCAGTGGTGTTCCACAGGGATCAGTGCTGGGACCTTTGCTGTTTGTAGTATATATAAATGATTTGGAGGAAAATGTAACTGGTCTGATTAGTAAGTTTGCAGACGACACAAAGGTTGGTGGAATTGCGGATAGCGATGAGGACTGTCAGAGGATACAGCAGGATTTAGATTGTTTGGAGACTTGGGCGGAGAGATGGCAGATGGAGTTTAATCCGGACAAATGTGAGGTAATGCATTTTGGAAGGTCTAATGCAGGTAGGGAATATACAGTGAATGGTAGAACCCTCAAGAGTATTGAAAGTCAAAGAGATCTAGGAGTCCAGGTCCACAGGTCACTGAAAGGGGCAACACAGGTGGAGAAGGTAGTCAAGAAGGCATACGGCATGCTTGCCTTCATTGGCCGGGGCATTGAGTATAAGAATTGGCAAGTCATGTTGCAGCTGTATAGAACCTTAGTTAGGCCACACTTGGAGTATAGTGTTCAATTCTGGTCGCCACACTACCAGAAGGATGTGGAGGCTTTAGAGAGGGTGCAGAAGAGATTTACCAGAATGTTGCCTCGTATGGAGGGCATTAGCTATGAGGAGCAGTTGAATAAACTCGGTTTGTTCTCACTGGAACGAAGGAGGTTGAGGGGCGACCTGATAGAGGTCTACAAAATAATGAGGGGCATAGACAGAGTGGATAGTCAGAGGCTTTTCCCCGGGGTAGAGGGGTCAATTACTAGGGGGCATCGGTTTAAGGTGAGAGAGGCAAGGTTTAGAGTAGGTGTACGAGGCAAGTTTTTTTACGCAGAGGGTAGTAGCTGCCTGGAACTCGCTACCGGAGGAGGTGGTGGAAGCAGGGACGATAGTGACATTTAAGGGGCATCTTGACAAATACATGAATAGGATGGGAATAGAGGGATACGGACCCAGGAAGTGTAGAAGATTGTAGTTTAGTCGGGCAGCATGGTCGGCACGGGCTTGGAGGGCCGAAGGGCCTGTTCCTGTGCTGTACATTTCTTTGTTCTTTGAGTGTACATATTACAGAGAAGAAGGTGCTTGAAGTCTTAAAGCACATCAAGGTAGATAAATCCCCGGGACCTGATGAAATGTATCCCACGATGTTGTGGGAGGCTAGGGAGGAAATTGCGGGTCCCACAGCAGAGATATTTGAATCATCGACAGCCACAGGTGAGGTGCCTGAAGATTGGAGGGTAACAAATGTTGTGCGTTTGTTTAAGAAGGGCCGCAGGGAAAAGCCTGGGAACTACAGACCGGTGAGCCTGTGGTGGGTAAGTTGTAAGATGGTATTCTGAGAGACGGGGGCTGGATTCACCGGCGGCGTGATGCTCCATTTTGCCGGCAGCCCAGGGCTTTCCCGACGACGTGGGGCTGCTCCACAATGGGAAACCCCATTGACCAGCCGGCGTAAGGGAGCATCCCGCCGGTGTGCTGAAACAGAAATGTGGCGCAGCGGGGCGGAGAATCCAGCCCAGGATCTACAGGCATTTAGAGAGGCAAGGACTGATTAGGGACAGTCAGTATGGCTTTGTGAGTGGAAAGTCAGGTCTCATGAATTTCATTGAGTTTTTTGAAGGGGTAACCAAGAAGGTAGATGAGGGCAGCGCAGTCGACATTGTCTACATGGACTATAGTAAGGCCTTTGACAAGGTACCGCATGGTAGGTTGTTGCACAAGGTTAAATCTCATGGTGTCCAGGATGAGGTAGCCAATTGGATTTAAAATTGGCTTGACGGCAGAAGATAAAGGGTGGTTGCAGAGGGTTGTTTTTCAAACCGGAGGCCTGTGACCAATGTGTGCCTCGGGGATCAGTGCTGGGTCCACTGTTATTTGTTATTTATATTAATGATTTGGGTGAGAATTTAGGAGGCATGGTTAGTAAGTTTGCAGATGACACCAAGATTGGTGGCATAGTGGACAGTGAAGAAGGTTACCTAGGGTTGCAACGGGATTTGATCAATTGGGCCATTGGGCCAAAAAATGGCAGATAGAGTTTAATTTAGATAAATGTGAGGTGATGCATTTTGGTAGATCGAATCGGGGCAGGACCTACTCAGTTAATGGTAGGGAGTTGGGGAGAGTTACAGAACAAAGAGATCCAGGAGTACAGGTCCATAGCTCCTTGAAAGTGGAGTCACAGGTGGACAGGGTGGTGAAGAAGGCATTCGGCATGCTTGGTTTCATTGGTCAGAACATTGAATACAGGCGTTGGGATGTCTTGTTGAAGTTGTACAAGACATTACTGAGGCGACACTTTGAATAACGTGTACAGTTCTGGTCACCCTATTATAGAAAGGGTATTATTAAACTAGAAAGAGCGCAGAAAAGCTTTACTCGGATGCTACCGGGACATGATGATTTGAGTTATAAGGAGAGGCAGGATGGACTGGGACTGTTTTCCCTGAAGCGTAGGAGGCTAAGGGGTGATCATACAGAGGACTATAAAATACTGAGATAAGATAGATAGTCAACATTTTTTCTCAAAGGTAGGAGAGTCTAAAACTAGAGGGCACAGGTATAAGGTGAGAAGGGAGAGATATGAAAGGGTCCAGAGGGGCAATTTGTTCCACACAGAGGATGGTGAGTGTCTGGAACGAGCTACCAGAGGCAGTAGTGGAGGTGGGTACAATTTTGTCTTTTAAATAGCATTTAGATAGTTATATGGGTAAGATGGGTATAGAGGGATATGGGCCAAATACAGGCAATTGGGACTAGCTTAGTGGTAAAAACTGAGCGGCATGGACAAGTTGGGTCGAAGGGCCTGTTTCCCTGCTGTAAACGCCCATGACTATCTGGGGGCCATGTAAGGTATAAATGCTTTTAAGTTTTAGTTTGGCTGAATTTGATTCCAGTTGGAGACAGGACACTGCGGTGTGAACATCTCTCAACTCTGCCAGAAGACAGACTTGACAGGATGGGAGCTGCAAAGACGCATGTTTCTCAAAGAAATAGTTACAGTCCAGATAACTAGGGAATTGGACAGAAGGAATGTCTTAAGATGATGAAAGTCAAGAGAACAAGAGATCAAGATATTGTTCAGAAGTATTCAAAGAAGAGTAAATAGAGTGTTCTAAGTTAAAGAGGCAATTGCAGTAACCAGATTTACCATGGGAAAGCAGTCTTCAGAGGTAAATCAAAAGTTTGATGCCATTTTAATAGTCAGGGAATCGAGAGTTAAAGGAATTGCAAACAGTTTATACAGCAGTCAAGACAAAGAAATCCTAAAGAGGGTGGTATAAAACCCAGATACTGGATTTGGTGTTAAAAATGGAGCAAAGGCCTTGTGTAAAAGCATAATTTGGAAATTCCGGACTGTATTTTGAAATGCAACCCGCTGATGAAAGCAGTGTTGTGACAGAAGATTTTAAAGCGTATTTTGGAAGTGGAGTTTGGAAACTCTCATGTAACAATCATTTGGGGGAATTTTGAGGAGAAATCCACAGACACTAACTTGGGTTCAGAGGGGAGGATGTATTTGGTGACAGCCGTCTGTGTGCTTAAAGGGACTTTGTGCTACTGAGATCATTGTAGTTTAAGATGTATTTTGTAGACTTCCGGGTGCGGCGATGACCAGCTAAGTCGCACGTTTCGGCAGCTCACGGTGGAACGGACTTTTGGGCTCTTAATAAGAGCCCCAACGGCAATTTTAACGGCTAGAAGCACTGTGCGGTAAACCAGAAGGGAATCCCCCCTGGAAACGGATGGAAAAAGGAGAGGGAAGTGGCCAGATTGCAGTGGATCCTTTGGAGCAGCGGCAAGGAAGGCAAGCAAGAACCAAGATGGCGACGGAAGGTGGCAGTTTAACATGGGGCCCTGAACAACAAGAGTTTCTGAAATGTTGCGTGGAAGAACTTAAAAAGGAAATGAAGAAGGAGCTGTTGGCCCCGATATTACAGGTGATCGAAGGGCTAAAGGATGAGCAAAAGACCCAGGAGCGGGAGCTTCGGGTCGTGAAAGCAAAGGCTGCCGAGAACGAGGACGATATACAGGGCCTGGTGGTGAAGACCGAGATGCACGAGGCACACCATAAACGATGTGTGGAAAGACTGGAGGTGCTGGAGAATAACGCGAGGAGGAATAATTTAAGGATTCTTGGTCTTCCTGAAGGTGCAGAAGGAGCAGACGTCGGGGCATATGTGAGCACGATGCTGCACTTGTTAATGGGAGCGGAGGCCCCGGCGGGTCCGCTGGAGGTGGAGGGAGCATATCGAGTGATGGCGCGAGGACCGAGAGCAGGAGAAATTCCTAGAGCCATAGAGGTGAGATTCCTCCGTTTTAAGGACAAAGAGATGGTCCTTAGATGGGCAAAGAAAACTCGGAGCAGTAGGTGGGAGAACGCGGTGATCCGCGTATATCAAGACTGGAATGCGGAGGTGGCGAGAAGGAGGGCGAGCTTTAATCGGGCCAAGGCGGTGCTTCACAAAAAGAAGATAAAATTTGGAATGCTGCAACCGGCAAGACTGTGGGTCACATATCAAGGGAGGCACCACTACTTTGAGACGGCGGATGAGGCGTGGACTTTTATTGTGGAAGAAAAACTGGAATAAGCGGGTTATTAAAAAAGAACGTTTGAAACAAAGTGGTGGGGCGAGTATGGGGGGCGAAGAGGGGGGGAAAAAGGGGGGGAAAGATGAGTTTTATGTTATTAATCCTGCGATGCAGTAACTTTTTTTCTCTCTTCCACAGGTGGTGGTGGAGGGAGGAAGGGAGGTGGAGGAGATGGGGCGCTGGCCATGGGGGGGCGGGGCCAAAAGGGAAGCACGGGCTTTGTTCCCGCGCTATGATAATCATGGCGGGAATAGGGAAGCAGGAAGGAGGGGGCGTCGCACGGTGCGAGCCGAGGTCACGGGGGGAAGCCGAGGTCGGCCAGAGTTTGCTGACTTCTGGGAGCAACATGGAGGGTGTAACTACGCTAGTGGGGGATCTAGCGGGGGGGGGGGGGGGGGGGGGGGGGGGACTACTGGGTAGCTGCTGCTGGGGAGAGGGGGGAGCTGGAATGGGGTGGGGTGGACGGGGGGGGGGGCACCGCCTGGGGGGGGACACAGCTGCGTGGGAACCGGATGAGGAGCTGGAAAAAGGGGATGGCTAATCGACAAGGGGGGGGGGGGTAAAAAGCCCCCCAACCCGGTTGATCACGTGGAATGTGAGAGGGCTGAACGGGCCGATAAAGAGGGCACGAGTACTCGCACACCTTAAGAAACTTAAGGCAGACGTGGTTATGTTACAAGAGACGCACTTGAAACTTATAGACCAGGTTAGACTACGCAAAGGATGGGTGGGGCAGGTGTTTCATTCGGGGCTAGATGCGAAAAACAGGGGGGTGGCTATACTAGTGGGGAAGCGGGTTATGTTTGAGGCAAAGACCATCGTGGCGGATAGCGGGGGCAGTTACGTGATGGTGAGTGGCAAATTACAGGGGGAGGCGGTGGTCTTGGTAAACGTATATGACCCAAACTGGGATGATGCCAATTTTATGAGGCGCATGCTAGAACGCATCCCGGACCTAGAGGTGGGAAAGTTGGTAATGGGGGGAGATTTTAATACGGTGCTGGGGCCAGGGCTGGACAGGTCGAGATCCAGGACTGGAAGGAGGCCGGCTGCAGCCAAGGTGCTTAAAGATTTTATGGAGCAGATGGGAGGAGTAGACCCGTGGAGATTTAGTAGACCTAGGAGTAAGGAGTTTTCGTTTTTCTCCTATGTCCACAAAGTTTATTCGCGAATAGACTTTTTTGTTTTGGGAAGGGCGTTGATCCCGAAGGTGAGGGGGACGGAGTATACGGCTATAGCCATTTCGGATCACGCTCCACATTGGGTAGACTTGGAGATAGGGGAGGAAACAGAAGGGCGTCCACCCTGGAGAATGGATATGGGACTAATGGCAGATGAAGGGGTGTGTCTAAGGGTGAGGGGGTGCATTGGAAAATACTTGGAACTCAATGATAACGGGGAGGTCCAGGTGGGAGTGGTCTGGGAGGCGCTGAAGGCAGTGGTTAGAGGGGAGCTGATATCAATAAGGGCACATAAAGGAAAGCAGGAGAGTAGGGAACGGGAGCGGTTGCTGCAAGAACTTCTGAGGGTGGACAGGCAATATGCGGAGGCACCGGAGGAGGGACTGTACAGGGAAAGGCAAAGGTTACACGTAGAATTTGACTTGCTGACAACGGGTACTGCAGAAGCACAGTGGAGGAAGGCACAGGGTGTACAGTATGAGTATGGGGAGAAGGCGAGCAAGTTGCTGGCCCATCAATTGAGGAAAAGGGGAGCAGCGAGGGAAATAGGGGGAGTGAGGGATGAGGAAGGAGAGATAGAGCGGGGAGCGGAGAGAGTGAATGGAGTGTTCAAGGCATTCTATAAACGTTTATACGAAGCTCGGCCCCCGGATGGGAAGGAGAGAATGATGTGCTTCCTGGACCGGCTGGAATTTCCTAAGGTGGAGGAGCAGGAGAGGGTGGGACTGGGAGCACAGATCGAGATAGAGGAAGTAGTGAAAGGAATTAGGAGTATGCAGGCGGGGAAGGCTCCGGGACCGGATGGATTTCCAGTCGAATTTTATAGGAAATATGTGGACTTGCTTGCCCCGATACTGATGAGAACCTTCAATGAGGCGAAGGAAAGGGGACAGCTGCCCCCCGACTATGTCGGAGGCAACGATATCGCTTCTCCTAAAGAAGGAAAAAGACCCGCTACAATGCGGGTCCTATAGACCTATTTCCCTCCTAAATGTAGACGCTAAGATTCTGGCCAAGGTAATGGCAATGAGGATAGAGGATTGTGTCCCGGGGGTAGTCCATGAGGACCAAACTGGGTTTGTGAAGGGGAGACAGCTGAATACGAATATACGGAGGCTGCTAGGGGTAATGATGATGCCCCCACCAGAGGGGGAAGCGGAGATAGTGGTGGCGATGGATGCCGAGAAAGCATTTGATAGAGTGGAGTGGGATTATTTGTGGGAGGTGTTGAGGAGATTTGGCTTTGGAGATGAGTATATTAGATGGGTACAGCTGCTGTATAGGGCCCCGATGGCGAGCGTGGTCACGAATGGACGGGGGTCTGCGTATTTTCGGCTCCATAGAGGGACGAGGCAGGGATGTCCTCTGTCTCCATTATTGTTTGCACTGGCGATTGAGCCCCTGGCAATAGCATTGAGGGGTTCCAGGAAGTGGAGGGGAGTACTCAGGGGAGGAGAGGAACACCGGGTATCTCTTTACGCGGACGATTTATTGGTGTATGTGGCAGACCCGGCTGAGGGGATGCCAGAGATAATGCGGATACTTGGGGAGTTTGGAGAATTTTCAGGATATAAGCTGAACATGGGGAAAAGTGAGCTGTTTGTGGTGCATCCAGGGAAGCAGAGCAGAGAAATAGAGGACTTACCGTTGAGGAAGGTAACAAGGGACTTTCGCTACTTGGGGATCCAGATATCCAAGAATTGGGGATCCAGATAGCCAAGAATTGGGGTACATTGCATAGGTTAAACTTAACGCGGTTGGTGGAACAGATGGAGGAGGACTTCAAGAGATGGGACATGGTATCCTTGTCATTGGCAGGGAGGGTACAAGCGGTTAAAATGGTGGTCCTCCCGAGGTTCCTCTTTGTGTTTCAGTGCCTCCCGGTGGTGATCACGAAGGCTTTTTTCAAAAGGATTGAGAAGAGTATCATGAGTTTTGTGTGGGCCGGGAAGACCCCGAGAGTGAGGAAGGGATTTCTGCAGCGTAGTAGGGATAGGTGGGGGGGCTGGCGCTACCGAGCCTGAGTGAGTACTACTGGGCCGCCAACATCTCAATGGTATGTAAGTGGATGGGAGAAGAGGAGGGAGCGGCGTGGAAGAGATTGGAGAAGGCGTCCTGTAGGGGGACTTGCCTACAAGCCATGGTGACGGCGCCGTTGCCGTTCTCACCGAAGAAATACACCACAAGCCCGGTGGTGGTGGCTACTCTGAAAATTTGGGGGCAATGGAGACGGCATAGGGGAAAGACGGGAGCCTCGGTGTGGTCCCCGATAAGAAATAATCATAGGTTTGCTCCGGGGAGAATGGATGGGGGATTTGGAACATGGCAAAGAGCAGGAGTAACACAATTGAGAGATCTGTTTGTAGATGGGACGTTTGCAAGTCTGGGAGCGCTGATCGAAAAATATGGGTTGCCCCAAGGGAATGCATTCCGGTATATGCAACTGAGGGCTTTTACGAGGCAACAGGTGAGGGAATTCCCGCAGCTCCCAACGCAGGAGGTGCAGGACAGAGTGATCTCAAAGATATGGGTGGGGGACGGTCAGGTGTCAGACATATATAGGGAGATGAGAGATGAGGGGGAGATTATGGTAGACGAGCTGAAAGGGAAATGGGAAGAAGAGCTGGGGGAGGAGATTGAGGAGGGGCTGTGGGCTGATGCCCTAAGTAGGGTAAACTCATCGTCCTCGTGTGCCAGGCTAAGCCCGATACAATTTAAGGTGTTACACAGGGCGCATATGACTGGAACACGGCTTAGCAAATTTTTTGGAGTAGAGGATAGGTGTGCGAGATGCTCGAAAAGCCCAGCGAATCACACCCACATGTTCTGGTCATGTCCGGCACTACAGGGGTTTTGGGTGGGGGTGACAAAGGTGCTTTCGAAGGTAGTGGGGGTCCGGGTCGAACCAAGCTGGGGGTTGGCTATATTTGGGGTTGCAGGAGGCGAGAGAGGCTGATGTTTTGGCCTTTGCGTCCCTAGTAGCCTGGCGCAGGACACTGTTGATGTGGAAGGAAGCCAAGCCCCCGGGTGTGGAGACCTGGATAAATGACATGGCAGGGTTTATAAAGCTGGAACGGATCAAGTTCGTCCTAAGGGGATCGGCTCAAGGGTTCACCAGGCGGTGGCAACCGTTCGTCGAATACCTCACAGAAAGATAGAGGGAATGGAAAAGAAGAAGACAGCAGCAGCAGCCCAGGGGGTGTGGGGGGGGGGGGGGAGGAGCCAGAGGGATTCTCAGGGATGTTAATATATAAGTATAGGTTGTTGTTATAGATAATTGTATATTGGACTGTTAAAACATATTTTTGGAGAATATTTATCGGGGACAAGGCAGTTGCCATTTAGTTTTGTTTTTGTTTTTGTTTATATATTATTTATTTCTTGTTTATAAAATTGGCCATTGTTATTTATATTGTTATATTACTGTGTAAAGGATACACAATGTACTGTGATGGTTGGCCAAAAATTTTCAATAAAATATTTTTTAAAAAAAAGGATGTATTTTGTAATCTATGTTAATCTTAAAATTTGTGTGTAATTGTTAAAATAAGGGAGAATAAAGAAGTATTGGACCATAACCCAATTTTCTCATGTTTATTGAATGTTTTTTCCTTGTTGTTAAAACTAATTAGCGGTCCTGTGACTCTGTTCCTCCACATTTAAATAAAAATTAAAGTTACGGTCTTTGGAACCATTCTGGAATCTTCCAGTCCGTTTATAATATCAACTGGAATCATAACAATGGGCATTTATGATATGGCTGGGTGTACTGACTGAACAGGACTTGAAGCAGTTAAGGGATGCAATTGTGAAGGGAGAGTTGAGCTTAGCGTATACTATAGCATACAGTGTTAATTAGCGCCATCAAGAGGTATCTAACTCTAAACCAGAATGATGGAGTCGTTTTGACGCAGCGGACATCAAATTGGAGACCAATACCAATTTTAAAAGCAAGTTTGTTTGAGAAAGAAAATGCACTGTGGCTTAGAATTTGGAGCATTATCATAGAATTTACAGTGCAGAAGGAGGCCATTCGGCCCATCGAGTCTGCACCGGCTCTTGGAAAGAGCACCTTACCCAAGGTCAACACCTCCACCCTATCCCCATAACCCAGCAACCCCACCCAACACTAAGGGCAATTTTGGACACTAAGGGCAATTTATCATGGCCAATCCACCTAACCTGCACATCTTTGGGCTGTGGGAGGAAGCCGGAGCACCCGGAGAAAATCCACGCACACACGGGGAGGATGTGCAGACTCCGCACAGACAGTGACCCATGCCGGAATCAAACCTAGGACCCTGGAGCTGTGAAGCAATTGTGCTATCCACAATGCTACCGTGCTGCCCATTGTGGGGGCATTGGTAATTATCTGAACTGTTAATACTGAGATTTGCAATATTACTTTTCATATGAAAGAAAACAAACCCTCTTCAATGGATCTTCAGACCATGTCGATGGCTAAATATCATAGTGAGGGCAGCATGGTAGCACAAGTGGATAGCACTGTGGCTTCACAGCGCCAGGGTCCCAGGTTCGATTCCCTGCTGGGTCACTGTCTGTGCGGAGTCTGCACGTTCTCCCCGTGTCTGCGTGGGTTTCTTCCGGGTGCTCCGGTTTCCTCCCACAGTCCAAAGATGTGCAGGTTAGGTGGATTGGCCATGATAAATTGCCCTTAGTGTCCAAAAAAAAAAGGTTAGGAGGGGTTATTGGGTTACGGGGATAGGGTGGAAGTGAGGGCTTAAGTGGGTCGGTGCAGACCCAATGGGCCGAATGGCCTCCTTCTGCACTGTATGTTCTATGTTCTACGTCCGTGCCATATTCACAGCACATGTACAGTTAGCAGACTGGTTTGAATCAATTGTACTGATAACATTCAGCAGACATTCAGAACACGCTGAACTGTATTTGGATTTGAGTTTCTAATGCGCGGTTTCGCACCGTCTCTAATAATTGTACTTACCTTTCTATTTAATTCTTTACCATCACATGGAAGTATTTTTTCTACCACTAGTACATATTCGTGCTCGGTGGAAATGCTATCTTTCATTGAATTCTGTTGCAGAGCCTCTTCCATGCCATCTTCATATCGACAGCCACAGTGGATAAGGAGATCATCATGTCTGGAACAGTGTACTTTTGCTATAGCTTCCCTGTCAATTGTTTCACAGTTCACATATCCATATTTTTCTAAAGGATCATAAGGTGCATCACCTTCCAAACAATGTGTCCTATTTTGAGGGCTTAATGCAGGGCGACTTTCTCCATTATGTGTTTCTTCAGCTCTTTCATCAGGTTCTGTTTTAGCTACTTTGGAGTCTTGTGAACGGTCATCAAATTCAGCGCTCCCTCTATCACAAGGCAATTCTATTGGTTTTGTATAATTTTCAAGCATTTTCTCGAGCAAGGTGCTCTCCAGCCCTTGTTCTTGCAGGAGACTTTTCGCCCATTCTACGTGATGCTGAAACCTGTAACGATAGTGAAAACAGAAAAAATATTTGCTAATGAGTACATATTGCATAACACTTCCAGGGAAGATATCCTCAGAAAATAAATAATTGTTTTCATTGCTTGGTGTAAAATTTATACAAAGTGGTCAGTACAGCATATTAAAGTAAAACTGCACTGGGTTGTTGATACATGCAGTGTCCTGCACAGTGCTTTTCCACTCTGAACTGCACTGTTATAGAGAGACCCTGTATGGACACATACCAGGTGCAGAAAGTTAAAAAGTAACATATACATCCCATTCCTCTCACACAACACATTGCAGCTCTTTACATAATAATACTGGTAGAGGAGGGCCAAGGTGCTTAACCGAAAAGGAATTAATTAGACTATCATATGGGACACCCCACACAACAAAAACAAAACTCCATTTATATACATCACCGTAACACGGTCCACCTTCGACCCTTCCCTGCCTTGACCTCTGACCACATTTCTGGGGATAGACGATCCACTACTATCCGTTACGAGCCCACCGACTCCCACAGCTAACGCGACTACAGCTCTTCACACCCCACATCCGATAAGGACTCCATCCCATTCTCCCAGTTCCTTCGCCTCTGTTGCATCTGTTCCGAAGACTCCACTTTACAAAATGATGCAGTTGACATGTATTCTTTCTTCCTTAATCATAGTTTCCCACCCACTGTGGTTGACAGGGTTCTCAACAGTGTCCGATCCATCTCCCGCACCTCTGCTCTCACCCCTTCTCCTCCCTCCCAGAACCAGGATGGGATACCTGTTGTCCTCACCTTTCACCCCATTAACCTCCACACTCAAAGAATCATCCTCCGACAGTTCCGCCAACTCCAGCATGATACCATCACCAAATACATCTTTCCCTTACTTCCCCTGTCTGCATTCTGCAGGGACCATTCCCTCTGGGATATCCTGGTTCACTCCTCCACCACCCCCAACACTTCACCCTCTTCCTACGGCACCTTCCCATGCAATCGCAGAAGGTGCAACACCTGCCCCTTTATCTGTCCCCTGCTCACTATCCAAGAGCTTTGCAGATGCGGTAGCACTTCACTTAAACCTTTTTCATTTTGATTTATTGCATTCACAGCTCCCAATGCGGTCTCCTCTACATTGGACAGACTAAACGCAGACTGGGTGACTGCTTTGCAGAACATCTTTGGTCCATCCACAAGCAGGACCCAGATCTTGCTGTCACTTGCCATTTCATCGCACCGTCCCCCACTCATGTCCACATATCCATCCTTGGCCTGCTGCAATGTTCCAGTGAAGCCCAATGCAAATTGGAGGAAGAACACCTCATCTTTCGAGTAAGCACGTTACAGCTTCCGGACTTACCATTGAGTTCAACTTCAGACTGTGGACTTTCTCCTCCGCCTTCACCCCTTTTTTTACTTCTATCAACTTACTTTCATTTCAGGGTGGCACGGCGGCACAGTGGTTAGCACTGCTGCCTCACGGCGCCGAGGGCACACGTCCGATCCTGGCCCCGGGTCACTGTCCGTGTGGAGTTTGCACATTCTCCGTGTCTGTGTGAGTCTCACCCCCACAACCCAAAGATGTGCAGGGTAGGTGGATTGGCCACACTAAATTGCCCCTTAATTGGAAAAAATAATTGGGTACTCTAAATTTAAAACAAACAAACATAAAACTGACTTTCATTTCTTCCAGCGATCCCTTTTCCCCTCAATATTGTCTCCCACCACCTCACTCGGGCCATCTGTTCTCTGTTCAAGTTGTCCTTTGACACACTGCTTACTTCTGTTCTGTCATTAACACATTGTGATCTCTTAATGTGCCACTATCAGCACCCTTCTTGGTCATTATCACCATTTACATTCCCATTGTCTTTTTGTCCACAACATCTTTGTCAATCTCCACCAATCGCTGGCCCTCTACCCAGCCCCACTGCCCCTCGATCCCCGCTCCCTGCCCCCACGACAGTATTAATCTCATTTAATTCCCAGTTCTCCCCAGCTTTGACAAAGAGTCATCCAGACTCGAAACATTAGTTCCGTTCTCTCTCCACTGATGCTGTCAGACCTGCTGAGCTTGTCCAGCATTTCTGCTTTTGTTTCAGATTCCAGCATCTGCAGTAATTTCCTTTTATCCACTTATATCATCATTTTTAAATTAAAAAGAGTCCCCAAAGTACTTTGCAGTGCAAAAATGGACACAAAGTGATGGAAGTTAGCAGAGTAATGATCAAATAGATAAGCCTTTCAACAAAATGCAAAACCTGCGAATCCGAAGCAAAGTCAGAAAATACTGCAAACACCCAGTTGTTTTTGGGTGATAAAGATAGGGTTAGCATTTGAGGTTGAGCGGGAAAGATCAGAAATTCTACTGATGGATCCTGAACATATTTCTAAAGGCATGACAAGAGGAAACAAAGATGGAGGAATTTAGGAAGTCTGATATAGAAGGATGGTTCGATCGTAACTTTCATAAGTGAATTAGATAAATACTGGAGGCTGAGAAAACGCAAGGCTATGGAGAAAGAGAGAGGGTATGAGCTGAACTGGATAACTGCACAGGCTTGATGGGCTGAATGGCTCCTCTTGCTCCACAGGATTTGATGATTGTATGAAGTAGGCTGAGAAGCACGAGTGCTCTCCTACCATGAAGACCAGAATTAAAGGAGCAAAAAGCCTGGCATGAGATAAATGTGGGCAGGAGATCAATGGGAAGGCGAAGCAAAGAGTTGAAGGGATTTATAAAAGAGGAGAGAGATTTTGAAAATGAGGTGTTGGGTGGTCGGGAACCAGCCAAGTCCATCACTGATTAGACAGAATATAGACAGCAATGTTATGGACAAGTTGGAATTCATGCAGGGTGCAGCTTTAGAGGTCAATGAGAAAAGCATCAGAGAAATCAGGTACAAGGGGTGAAAAAGTGTGGTTTCGGCATTATGGCGAGAGGGATGAAGTGAAATAGATTAACTGTCAGGACGATTGTGTGAAATTCAGTTTTGGTTGAGCAGATCGTTTCAGACTGTCTGATCCAGTTTAACTGAGTTATTAGGGATCGAAACATAGAAAACAGGAACACACTTAGGCCAGTCGGTCCTACTCCACCATTCATTATAATCATGGCTGATCATCCAACTCAATAGCCTAATCCCGCCTTCCCCTTTCACCCCAAGTGTTATATCAAATTGCTTCTTGAAAACATTCAGGGTGGGTTTCTCCGTCCTGCCGTGCCAGATTTCTGGTTCAGCACGCCGTTGGGATTCTCCGTTTCGCCAGCTGGTCAATGGGGTTTGCCATTGTGGGGCAGCCCCACACCGTCGAGAAACCCTTGGGCTGCCGGCAAAGTGGAGCATCCCGGTGGCGGAGAATTCAGCCCCTAATGTTTTGGCCTCACCTACTTTCTGTGGTAATGAATTCCACAGGCTCACCATTCTCTGGGTGAAGAAAAATTTCTCCTCATCTCTGTCCTAAATGGTTTACCTCCCTATCCTCAGATTGTGACCCTTGGTTCTGGACACCCTCATCATCGGGTACATCCTTCTTGCATCTACCCTGTCGAGTACTGTTAGGATTTAATAGGTGCTTATGAGATCCCCCCTCATGCTGCTGAACACCAGTGAATACAATCCTAACCGGCTCAATCTCTCCTCATACGTCCATCCTGCTATCCCCAGGGTTCAATTTGGTAAATCTTTGCTGCACTCCCTCTAGAGCAAGAACATCCTTCCTCAGATAAGGAGGTCAAAACTACACACAATATTCCAGGTGTAGTCTCACCAAGGCCCTGTATAATTGCAGAAAGACATCCCTGCTCTTGTATTCAAATTCTCTCACTATGAAGGCCAACATACCAATTGTCTTCTTTACTGCCTGCTGCTCCTCCATGCTTACCTTCAGCAGCTGGTGTACAAGGACACCCAGGTCTCGTTGCACATTCCCCTCTCCTAACTTATGGCCATTCCGATAATAGTCTGTCTTGCCATTTTTGTTACCAAAGTCGATGACCTCACATTTCCCCAAATTATACTGCACCTGCCATTCCATTTGCCCGCTCATTCAACTTGTCCAAATCACACTGCATCCATCTCTACATCCTCCTCACAGTTCACCCTCCAACCCAACTTTGTGTTATCTACAAATTTGGAGATATTACATTTTATTCCATATCTAAATATATATTGTGAATAGCTGGGTCCCAGCACCAATCCTTGCAGTACCCCACTAGTCACTGCCTGCCATTTGAAAAAAGACCTGTTAATTCCTACTCTTGTTTCCTGTCTGCCAACCAGTGTTCTACCCATCTAAATACACAACCCTTAATCCCATGGAGTTTAATTTCGCATGCTAATTTCTTATGTGGGACTTTGTCAAAAGCCTCCTGAAAGTCCAAATAAACCACATCCACTGGCTCCCCCTCGTCAACTCTACTGGTTACATCCTTGAAGGATTCCAGTAGATTTGTCAAGCATGATTTCCCTTTCATAAATCCATGCTGACTCTGCCACTGTTTTCGAAGTGCACTAGAATTTTCTAGAGCACATTGGTAGTGGAGAACATTCTAGAATTCCAGCCTTACTGGTCTATAATTCCCTGTTTTCTCTCTGCCTCTCTTTTATTTATTGAGGCATTTATATATTTACACAACCCTAAAACAAGCCAACAGGGCTTCAAATAATCAAACCAACTGAATGCCTAACGCCCCACCATCCCGCCTCCCACTCCCCAGCTCCACTACTTCCCTATTTTAACCCCCCCCCTCCCCCACTGCTGACACCTTAACTGTTCTCAAAGAAGTCAATAAAAATGGCTACCATCTGAGGGCACACCCCTCCACAAAGCCTCTCAAGGCGAACTTTATCTTCTCCAGCCTAAGAGTCTCTGCCAGGTCACTCACCCACACACCCTGGTTTTGGTGGTCCCTCCATTCCAATAAGATCCGTCTCCGGGATACCAAAGGGGCAAATGCCAAGACATCGGCCTCTACTCTACCTCCCTTTTTAAATAGTGGGATTAAATTCACTCCCCTCCAATCTGTAGGACTGTTCCAGCCTCTATAGAATCTTGGAAGATGACCACCAACGCATTCACTATTTCTAGAGCCACTTCCTTAGATACTCTGGGATGCAGGTCATCTGGCCCTGGGGATTTATCAGCCTTCGACCCAATCAATTTCCCCAACACCATTTCTCTATGAATATTGATCTAGTTCAGTTTCTCCCTGTCAGTAAACCCTGTATTCCCCAACATTTCCGGTATCTTATTTGTGTCCTCCTTTGTGAAAACAGAACCAAAGTATGTTGATCAGCCGTTTGTGTCCTCATTTATAAATTCCCCTGTTTCTGCCTGTAAGGAACATTTGTCTTCACCAATCTTTTTCTCTTCACGTACCTATAGAAATTTTTACTGGCAGTTTTTATGTTCCCTGAAAGTTTACTCTAGTACTCTATTTGCCCTTTCTTAATCGATCCCTTGTTCCGCTTGCTAAATTCAAAACTGGTCCCGATCCTCAGGTCTGTTGTTTTTCTTGTGCAATTTGTATGCTTCTTCCTTGGATCGAATACTATCTCTAATTTCCCTGGTAAGCCATGGATTGACCACCTCTCCTATTTTATTTTTGTGCCAGGCAGGAATCAACCATTGTTGCAGTTCACCAATGAGTTCTTTGAATGTTTGCCACTGTTTATCCACAGTCATCCCTTTAAGTAATGTTTCCCAATCGATGATAGCCAACTCGTGCCTCATATCATTGGAGTTTCCTTTATTAAAGGTTCAGGACTCTGGTCTCAGAATCAACTGCTTCACTCTCCATTTTGATTCTATCATATTATGGTGGCTCATCCCCAAGGGGTCTTGCACCACTAGATTGCCAATGATTCCGTTCTCATTACAGTACCCAGTCTAGGATGGCCTGGCCTATAGTTGGTTCCTCAACTATTGGTCCAGAAAATCATCCAGCATACACTGCAGGAATTTTGAGCTCTCCTGCCATGACTTCCCCCTTTAAATTAAACCTTTGGAAGATGCTTGATATTAGATTATATCCAATTCTCTAGAGCCCTCTTTCCAGGTCCTTGTTGCAACAAATACATCCCTTACAGATTATAACCCACCAATTCTTTCAAACAATAAGTGATAAAAGTAGTAAAGACATGCCCAATCTTACCACTACGTACCTATCAGCTCTCTCCCTTATAGCCTCAACTGCTACTACAGGGCAAGACTACTTACTAAACATTTTAAAAAGTTACAAAGGAGAAAAAACAAAAAGCACCTCTTCCCGCTATGCACCGAATTCCCACTCTCTTTCAACTTGCCGATACCCGACTCACTCTGGCTGTCTCTCATTCAGGAAGTGTTCTCTCCCACTTCTCGTGCGCAAAGCTCACTGTGACATAGAGGGATTCAATGGCATAGGAATTATAGGTTTCTTCCATTGGCCAAATATAATGTCTTAGCCTTTCCAACATTCAGCTGAAGGAACTTAATTAGCTCAGCCACACCATTCAGCCAGACAGGCATTCAGTCTAACAACAGGGTCATTGTGGTTCTGACAGAAGAGGCGAAGAGATAGAGCTGTCCCATACATATACATGTTGTCAAGAAGTCATGCATAAATGAGTAACAAGAGGAGGCCAAGGATGTTCCACAGTTGGTATGACTGTAGAGTTGGAGGAAGCCTCTGGTGACTGCATTGCTTCAGTAGAAAGTGGATTGGATTTGTTTATTGTCACGTGTACCGAGGTACAGTGAAAAGTATTTTTCTGCAAGCAGCTCAACAGATCATTAAGTACATGAAAAGAAAGGAAATATAAGAAAATACATAATAGGGCAACACAAGGTACACAATGTAACTACATAAACACTGGCATCGGATGAAGCATACAGGGGTGTAGTGTTAATCAGGTCAGTCTATAAGAGGGTCCTTTAGGAGTCTGCTAACAGCGGGGAAGAAGCTGTTTTCGAGTCTGTTCATGCGTGTTCTCAGACTTTTGTATCTCCTGCCCGATGGGAGAAGTTGGAAAAGTGAGTAAGCTGGGTGGGAGGGGTCTCGACTGACTTTTTAAAAGTAAATTTAGAGTACCCAATTCTTTTTTTTCCAATTAAGGGCAATTTAGCGTGGCCAATCCAGCCACCCTGCACATCTCCGGACCGTGGGGGTGAGACCCACGCTGACACGGGGAGAACACGCAATCTCCACACAGACAGTGACCTGGGTCTGGATTGAAGAGCTTGACTGATTATCTTAAATTGATTGTTAGTGTTGCTATTAGCACACTGGGGATTGTTCAGCAAGTGCTGCCTGTTTTATTACACTTCTGGCAGTGTGTTATGTTATACTACTGAATATAATATATGTTACTCAATACTGTTGTTGATGAAGTTTCTTCCATTGGTCGAATATAATGCCTTAGTCTTTCCAACATTCAGCTGAAGGAACTTAATTAGCTCAGCCACGCCATTCAGTTAGACAGGCATTCAGTCTAACAACAGGGTTATTGTGGTTCTGACAGAAGTGGAGAAGAGATAGAGCTGTCCCATACATATACATGTACATACATGAATGGGAACATGTGAAGGCAGAGTCATGAAGGGGGAACACAGTGGAAAGGTAAGGGAGGGAACAAGATGAAAGCACATACATGATACAGCCTTTGATAACAATGAAACTCATTGTAGAAGCATACAAGGAAAGTAAACGTAACGAGAAATAAATACACAATAAATACACTAGTGGAAAAAAGTAGAACCCAAGGGCACAGCCTCAGGCTGGAGAGACGATCCTTTAAACCGAGATGAGGAGGAATTTCTTCAGTCAGCCGGTGGTGATTCTGTGGGACTCACTGCCGCAGAAGGCTGTGGAGGCCAAGTCACTGAGTGTCTTTTAGACAGAGATAGATAGGTTTTTGATTAATAGGGTTATGGGGAGAAGACAGGAGAATGGGGGTTACAAACATATCAGCCATGATTGAATGATGGAGCGGTCGCGATGGGCCAAATGGCTTAATTCTGCTCCTATATCTTATGTTCTTATGGAAAAAAGATAAATAAAATCTTGAAAATACATTGAAATTTCACACACCATGAAGACAACTCTTCCAAAATTCATTGAGTTGCTCCTCCCTTACCGTACTAATCTAATTGCATACACATTTTCTTTTCAAACAGAATACTTCCTCTCCAACCATCACTTTGACAAACCAACTGTTTTATTCCGCGTACAAAACACATAATGGGAGTGGTCTAAGAAAAAACAGACAAAAAGACATGCTCTTCACCAATAATAGCAAAACTTGTTCAGGGTCTTATTATGGACACGAGTTCCAAAAAATTATAATAGCTTTTCAAAATCAAAAAAAAAAGCAAATTAGCTGAGAAACATTTTAGGTGAAATATAAATATGAACAGAATTACATGGCAAAATTGTAATGCCAGGCCCAAACTTACTTCATTGATGAAATTATAGGCATGTGCATAAGATTGGCATCTACAAATAACCAAAAGAATACAATTAGTGTTTTAATCAGGTGTGAAAATCATATACCAATATTACTATACTTTTATTAAAATATGAGATTAAAATTCCTACTGTCTCCTGAAAATGTATCTCAATAAGTTAATTTACCGTTCTCTTTGTTAGGTATGCATGAACAATGTACCAATCCCAAATTCACATGACTACAGGAGGTATTCTCTCACATTTAGCATTACCAGTCATTCTTTTATGCAGACTGCATGTCTCCTATAATAATCTTCATTGTCACAAGTAGGCTTACATTAACACTGCAATGCAGTTACTGTGAAAAGCCCTTAGTCGCCAGATTCCGGCGCCCGTTCGTACCCAGAGGGAGAATTCAGAATGTCCAATTCACCTAATACATGTCTTTTGGGACTTGTGGGAGGAAACCGGAGCATCCGGAGGAAACCCACGCAGACACGGGGAGAACGTGCAGACTCTGCACAGACAGTGACCCAAGCCGGGAATCGAACCTGGGACCCTGGCACTGTGAAGCAACAGTGCTACCCACTGTACTACCGTGCCGACCGACCCCCCCCCCCCCCCCAAAACCATGTCTCCTATAAACTGGGGAGCAGCTTTATTACCCAATATCTAGTTAAGTGAGAGCCTGATCTAGGGAATGTAACAATGAACCTCTTCTCATATATACTGGATACTATGATTTTGCACCTGCTGTCAGGTATATTCTTCCATAGTTTTGGAAATCAAATTGAAAAGCATTGCAGTTGGACAAAGCTGAATGTGAAGGAACAAAGTGATTTATTTTACATGAAGCATAATAATGGACAGAATGCAACTATCAAAGCAATGGCCATCCATTTCTTTTCACTCCTTAGACCATTCATACACTAAAATACAGAACCTCATCTTTGTTATGTGCTAATCACAAATTAGCAGTCTGTCAATCACTGCTGGGAAGGCCTGATGTTGGCTAGTCAAGTGCCTTTTTGGTCAGGCCACTCCATTGGAAACAACGCTGGTTTTATACCAGTGAGACTCTTATTGCCCACATTAAATTCAGCCTCACCTACCAGTTAGCTGAAAAAGTTGGCCTGGAATAAAAGTTGCTTATTGTTTCACCCCATAATTGATGTGGCGTAGGTAGAG
Source organism: Scyliorhinus torazame (assembly GCF_047496885.1). NCBI lineage: Eukaryota > Metazoa > Chordata > Chondrichthyes > Carcharhiniformes > Scyliorhinidae > Scyliorhinus > Scyliorhinus torazame. Next base: position 185,859,575 of record NC_092719.1, read on the forward strand.
ATGGACTTTTGTGAGGGCCACGAAGAATCCAGCACGAGATACAAAGAAATAACATTTATTTACAATAACATATATATACACAACAGCAGCAACCTCGCTTGCTGCTTACTCCTTCCTGCTGGTCCCAAACTGGCCAGCTTTATTTATACAGGGAGTCTGCTAATGATTTCTCCGCCCCCCTCATTGGGGAAGCTCATACTCCCACAGGATTGTGGGATTGTCAATAGTCCCCAGCCAATGGTAAGCAGGCAGGTTATAGCATCCCTCCACCCCCAAAGTCCAAGGAATCCACCGAAGACCCTGGCGAAGGAGGGCGTTGGACTCGTTTTGCCGCAGGCCGGACACCATTTGCACGAGGCGCTGGATCGGGCGGCGTGTAACGAGACAGAGACCGGCGCTTCCGTGATGAATGGCGTAACGGTTGTACATCCACGGCCGGTGAGCCCGAGGATTCCCCCTCTGATGCGTCCTGTGTCTCCATCTCAGAGTCAGAGTCTGCTGCCTCTGTCATCTCGGCGTCTCTATCTCCACACGGTTCTGTAACGACCTGCGCAGGCTTTGAGTGAGGCACCAGAGGAAGATTGTGAGGACTACTTTCCATTGTCTCTGGTCTCTGCGGCTGTAGAAAGGAGCTCCGGGGGCGGGGAATCTTTGGAAGGGATTGTCTTCTGGACCGAACGTGGTCTACATGCTTGTGCTGGAGACGACCCAGGACTTGCACCCGGTAAGAGATAGGGCCCATTTGGCGAAAGACTACGCCAGGGACCCACTGGGCGCCACCAGCAACATTGAGAACGAACACTGGGTCACGAGGCGCAAACTGCCGAATCGGCCGATGCCGAGAAAAACCCTGTCCCTGCCGTTCTTGTGTGCGCCGTACTTTTGCGCCAATGTCCGGGAAAACCATACTAAGGTGGGTGCGAAGTCTCCGGCCCATTAGGAGTTCTGCAGGAGCTACCCCAGTCACCGCATGGGGGGTGGTCCTATACGAAAACAAAAAGCGAGCCAGTCTCATGTCCATTGTCCAAAGACTGCTTCTTTAGGCCTCGTTTGAATGTCTGCACTGCGCGCTTCGCCAACCCATTTGAAGCTAGGTGGTATGGGGCAGTGCGGATATGGCGTATGCTGTTCATCTTCATGAACCTCGCAAACTCCTCACTGGTGAATGGAGTGTCGTTATCCGTGACCAGCACCTCGGGGAGGCCATGCGTACTAAAAGACAAACGCAGCTTCTCAATTGTTGCGCAGGACGTTGTGCCTAGCATCTTATGCACCTCTAGCCATTTAGACTGGGCGTCGATTAATGAAAGGAACATGGATCCTTGAAAAGGGCCGGCGAAATCCGCATGCAAGCGCGCCCAAGGCCGCCCAACCATTCCCAGTGATGTAGGGGCGCGGCCGGCGGAAGCTTCTGATGCTCCTGACAAATGGAGCAGTTTTGGGCCACCTTCTCAATGTCGGTGTCGAGGCCTGGCCACCAGACATAACTCCGGGCCAACATTTTCATTTTGGTCACACCTGGATGCCCATTGTGCAAGTCTGTTAGTATCAGCTTCTGTCCTTTTTCCGGGACGACCACACACGTCCCCCACAAGAGGATGCCGTCTTCCACGCTGAATTCTGACAGCTTGGAGGAAAATGCCCTCAACTCGCCTGGGAGCTGTCTATGCTGCCCACCATACAGGACTATGTGCCGAACCTTTGACAGGACTGGCTCCGTCTGGGTCCACTCACGGATCTGTGATGCCATGACAGGCAAAGTGTCCATAAAATTTAGGGTTGCAACCACCTCACCGGTCGTGGGGGTCGATATGGGGCCGGTCGATAAAGGCAATCGGCTTAGTGCGTCGGCATTCGCTATCTGCGTTCCTGGTTTGTGCTCCAGAGAATAGAACATAGAACATAGAACAATACAGCGCAGTACAGGCCCTTCGGCCCACGATGTTGCACCGAAACAAAAGCCATCTAACCTACACTATACCATTATCATCCATATGTTTATCCAATAAACTTTTAAATGCCCGTATGCAGCGAGCAACAAAGCCCAACGCTGGATCCGTGCAGAAGCAATGGGCGGTATTGGCTTATCCTCTCTGAAAAGTCCCAGCAGAGGCTTCTGATCAGTCACGATAGTGAAGTGGCGGCCATACACGTACTGGTGGAAACGTTTCACCGCAAAGACCACTGCCAGGCCCTCCTTCTCGGTCTGCGAGTACTTTTTTTCCGCTGCAGACAATGTGCGGGACGCGAAAGCTATCGGCCGCTCGGCCCCGTTCTTCATCTTGTGGGACAGGACGGCCCCAATACCATACGGGGATGCATCACATGTGACGAGCAAAGGCTTTCCAGGATCATAGTGGGTTGGTAACCCAGACGATGACAATTGTCGTTTTACCCGTCGGAAAGCAGTTTCTTGCGGCTGACCCCAAACCCAGGTGTGATTTTTCTTTAGCAGAAGATGCAACGGGGCCAGGGTATTTGCCAGATTGGGAACTTCCCCTAATAGTTTACGAGGCCGAGAAAAGAACGAAGATGCGAAGTGTCAGTCAGGGCGGGGGCCTGTTGAATCGCGCGCACCTTCTCTGCGACGGGGTGCAAGCCTTCGCGGTCCACCCGATAACCCAGGTAGACTACTTCCTTCGCCTGAAAGACGCACTTTGTGCGACGTAAACGGACTCCAGCCTTCGAAAAGCGTCTAAGGACAGCCTCCAGATTTTCCAACTGTTCCTGCTCCAACGTCCCTGTGATCAAAACGTCATCTAAGTAGACAGCGACGCGCGGTAAACCTCTCAAAATGCCCTCCATAACGCATTGAAAAATAGCGCAGGTAGAGGATACTCCAAAGGGCAAACGTGTATATTCATACAGGCCCCGGTGTGTATTAATCGTTACATATGGTCGGGAGGCAGGGTCCAGCTCCAACTGTAGGTAGGCGTGACTCATATCTAATTTTGTGAACGAGAGTCCACCTGCAAGCTTTGCGTAGAGATCCTCTATGTGAGGCATTGGATATCGGTCGAGTCGGGAAGCCGTATTCACTGTAAGTTTATAGTCGCCACACAAGCGAACAGTGGCATCTGGCTTCATTACAGGTACAATTGGTGCTGCCCAGTCAGCGAAACGGACGGGCCTGATAATATCCAAAGTCTCCAAACGAGTGAGCTCCCCATCTACCTTCTCGAGCAAGGCGTAAGACACCAGGCGCGCCCGGAAATAGCGTGGCGTGGCTCCTGGTTCGACTTGGATACGGGCTATGGCCCCTTTTATTTTCCCCAAACCGGGCTGGAATACATCTGGGTATCATCCTAGCACCTCAGTCAACCCTCCAGAAACTGTTTGGAGGATGTGCTGCCACTGCAAGCGCAAATGGCGCAACCAGTCCCGACCCAACAGGCTGGGCCCGTGGCCGCGCACCACGATAAGTGGGAAACGCCCCTCCTGGCATCCATAAACAACAGGGGTCATCGTAGTTCCTGCAATGTCCAATGGTTCCCCCGTGTAGGTGGCCAACCTGGCCTGTGTGTAGGTTAATGTAAGGGTCTGTATACCCTGCTTGATGCGGTCGAATGTCCTCTGGGCGATCACGGAGACCGCTGCGCCAGTTTCCAACTCCATCTCAAGTGGGTGACCATTGACCCGTTCTGTCACCTTAATGGGGGCCACACGGGGAGCTGCCACACAATGCAGCTGCAGGCAGTCGTCCTCCGTCTCCACGTCCTCAGGAGTAGTCACCGCAGGTTCATCCACATGGAAGGTACGGCCCCGGGGCTGGTCCCAGTTTCAGTCGGAACGACGGCACCTCTGGCACCCCCAGGACCGGCGTCCGCGACGGGGTCGGCACCTACAAGTCTGACACGGACATGGCACCTCATCCATTGGTTCTGGAGAAGGCTCCCTTCGGGGAGGAATGTCCGACGGCCACAGGCGTCGATCCGGACGTCGCCTCACCAAGGTACCGCAGGAGTGCTGGGGGACGTTTTCGGACGGAAGGGGTTGCGCCCAAGGCATGCACTTCCATTCCCTGTAGCTCCTGCACTCCTCGTTCTGCGCTCTCTCGGGGCAATACTATTTGAATGGCCTGTTGAAAAATCAATGTTGGCTCAGCTAACACCTTTCTCTGGGTGGCCGCATTGTTAATACCGCAAACCAAACGGTCGGGTAACATTTCTGACAAGGTCTCACCATAGTCACAGTACGCCGCAATCCTGCGCAGCCTGGATAGAAAGTCGGCAAGGGATTCTCCTGGGGTCCTCGCAGCGGTATTAAACCGGTAACGTTGGACTATCGTGGACGGGGTTGGGTTAAAATGCTGCCCCACTAAATTCATAAGTTCATCAAACGTTTTGGTGTCCGGCGCAGCTGGGTACATAAGGCTCCTAATCACCCCAAACGTATGCGGGCCGCAGACGGTGAGCAATATGACCACCTGGTGCTCGGTTTCGGTGATATTGTTTGCCCGGAAATAGTAACGTATCCGTTGTGCGTACTGGTCCCAGCTTTCCAGCGCAGCATCAAAAACATCCAAACGTCTGTACAGAGGCATGGTGTAATAGAAAACAACTTCCAATCTGTATCCAACAAAAATCCAAGAGATGGCTTCAGCAGTGTAGACAGCTATTCACTTTAACCCTCGTCGCCAGTTTTGTGAGGGCCACGAAGAATCCAGCATGAGTTTCAAGGATACAAAGAAATAACATTTATTTACAATAACATATATATCACAGCAGCAACCTCACTTGCTGCTTACTCCTTCCTGCTGGTTCCAAACTGGCCAGCTTTAATTATACAGGGATTCTGCTAATGATTTCTCCGCCCCCCTCATTGGGCAAGCTCATACGCCCACAGGTTTGTGGGATTGCCATTAGTCCCCAGCCAATGGTAAGCAGGCAGGTTATAACATGGACAGAACAAACAAAATGGATTTTTAAAAATGCAGTACTATCTACACAGCTCTCTTACTGGCACTGACTGTGAAAAACCTGATGTCAAATTGAAATGAGTTGGTTACTATCACGTGGTAATACAGAAATTGAATATTGCTGAAAAGTGAGAAATGTTGTCAAAGTTTTTTTTATTTTCCCTCATCAGGCACGTCAGCTGAGATGTTACCATGGAGAAAGCAACAGAGAACCATAGGCTGTGTTCATTTAAAATTTGGCATTTGTCCTGGTGAATGGGGGACAAGAAGCTTTGACAACATGTTTCTCTGTTCAGTAATATGTGAATGCTCTGTAATGCAAATAATAATCTGTAAATGATAAAATAACAGATAAAAACAAAACAGACCAAGTAACTGTTTAAAGAAGATGTACCTTTCCACTTGGCAACTAAGGCAGGGTCTGAAATATTGTAATCTGGTCGGCTTCTGGATAGCACCCCCTTTCCGAAATAACCCTTCAATTACAAAATAAATCAATCAGATTTTCAACCTTATCAAACCTTTTTGGCGTTCAAAAGTTGAATTAAGACCATTCTATTATAAAATCAAAGAATAGTATAACACAGGAGACCATCTGGCCCATCAAATCTGCGCCAGTTCTTTCAAAGAGCAATCCAATTAGTCAAGTATTTATTCCATTTCATTTTGAAGGCTACAATTTAATCTGTCAGTGCACTGCAAATCCTAACCACTCGTTGCGTTAAAAGGTTTTCTTCATGTCGCCCCCTGTTCTTCTGCCAATCACCTTAAATGAGCATCCTCTTGTTATCAACTGTTCGGCCACGGGAAACAGTTTCTCCAAATTTACTCTATCTAAACCCTACAACAAACACATCCATCAATTCCCCTCTTAGCCCTCACAGCTCGAAGGAGAACAACCCGAGCTTCTCCAATCTCTCTACCTTAATTGTAATCCTTTGTCCCTGGAATCATTCCAGTCTTATACATGTTTTCCCAACCACTCCTAATGTGTAGTGTCAAGAATTGAACACAATACTGCAGCTCATACCTTTAAATTCCTGGCTTTTGTATTCTATGCCTTGATTTATAACATCCAGGATCACATATGTTTTCTGAACTGATTTGTTAACCTGTCAAAGAATTGTGCACCAACATCCCTCAGTGTTTCCGTTGTGGCCTCACCCTTTAAAATTGTATTCTTTAGCTTGTCATTTTTCTACTTATTCTTCCTACCAAAATGCACTGCCTCATTTCTTTCATTGAATTTCATCTGCCATGTGTTTTCCACCAAGTGTCCATGCCCTCTTGAAGTCTAGTACTATCTTCCTATTTACTACATGTTTTGCGGCATCTGCAAGTTTTGAAATTGTGTCCTGCATTCTCAAGTTCAAGTCATTAATGTATTTGAGAAACAGGAATGATCATGAAATACCTTTCCATACAGGGCTTGCATACTTTCTGGCTTCCTTACGATTACACAGTTATTCACAATTTCAGCATAATAATGTTCTTGTCCCTTTGAACTAGTTTCTTCTTGGGTTAATGACACAGGAAAAGGAGCTTCATAAGATTCATACACTTTTCTCTTTCTTTTTGGGGCACGAAAGCTTGCTTCAGCCATTGTACGAAAGATTCCTTTGAAGTAACTTCAGATAACAGGATGGAATCTTCAAAACAAAGTATTGGAAAGTTAAGGCCTACAGGAGTAAAGAAATACTGAACAAATCAGCCAGTTCTGAAAGTCTATTTGAGATTTCAAGTAAAATACCAGTCAAATGCAATTGTGTGGACTCTATAGCCGATAATTTGCAGGGACCTTTAAAGCCATGAATATCCCCAGCTGTATCTCATGGCTGGATGCAAGTAGGATGCAAACTAGTAAAGTACAGTTGCCTATTTCAACAACTCACTATTCCGTATATTTGAGTCAGCAATGCCTGGTCTGCAGGACGTTCACTCTTCAGACAGACTTCATAAATAGTTTCAATCAATGAACAGTGGTTCCTACTCTGCAGCTCAAGCCCGCACGGTCAGTAGCAGCTGAACAAGACATGGCTCAACAGAATGTTCAAGTTAATAATAATCTTTATTGTCACAAGTAGGCTTACATTAACACTGCAATGAAGTTATTGTGAAAAGTCCCTAGTCACCACATTCTGGCACCTGTTCGGGTACACTGAGGGAGAATTCAGAATGTCCAAATGACCTAACAGCACGTTTTTCGGGACTTGCGGGAGGAAACCGGAGCACCCGGAGGAAACCCGCACAGACACAGGGAGAACGTCCAGACTCCACACAGACAGCCAAGCCGGGAATTGAACACCGGACCCTGGATCTGTGAAACAACAGTGCTACCCATTGTGGTTGGGGAATTGTCAATGTGTGGACAGATCCCAGAGTATCTCTTCCTCCACGTTTGTCCCAGTTCATTCTCCGAAGACAGAAATTGGCCAGCTGGAAGAAGGCAAAGGGTGGTGGTTGATGGGAAATGTTCAGCCTGGAGTCCAGTTACTAGTGGTGTACCACAAGGATCTGTTTTGGGGCCACTGCTGTTTGTCATTTTTATAAATGACCTGGAGGATGGCGTAGAAGGATGGGTGAGTAAATTTGCTGATGACACTAAAGTCGGTGGAGTTGTGGACAGTGCGGAAGGATGTAACACGTTGCAGAGGGTCATAGATAAGCTGCAGAGCTTGGCTGAGAGGTGGCAAATGGAGTTTAATGCAGGGAAATGTGAGGTAATTCATTTTGGAAGGAATAACAGGAAGACAGAGTACTGGGCAAATGGTAAGATTCTTGGTAATGTGGATGAGCAGAGAGATCTTGGTGTCCATGTACATAGATCCCTGAAAGTTGCCACCCAGGTTGAGAGGGTTGTTAAGAAGGCATACGGTGTGTTAGCTTTAATTGGTAGAGGGATTGCGTTTCGGAGCCATGAGGTCATGTTGCAGCTGTACAAAACTCTGGTGCGGCTGCATTTGGAGTATTGCATGCAGTTCTGGTCGCCGCATTGTAGGGTGTGGAAGCATTGGAAAGGGTGCAGAGGAGATTTACCAGGATGTTGCCTGGTCTGGAGGGAAGATCTTAGGAGGGTAAGCTGAGGGACTTGAGGTTATTTTCTTTAGAAAGGTTAAGAGGTGACTTAATTGAGGCATACAAGATGATCAGAGGATTAGATAGGGTGGACAGTGAGAGCCTTTTTCCTCAGATGGTGATGTCGAGCACGAGGGGACATAGCTTTAAATTGAGGAGTGATATAGGACAGATGTCAGAGGTAGGTTCTTTACTCAGAGAGTAGTAAGGACGTGGAATGCCCTGCCTGTAACAGCAGTGGACTCGCTAACATTATGGGCATTTAAATGGTCATTGGATAAACATATGGATGATAAGGGAATAGTGTAGATGGGCTTTAAGTGGTTTCAAAGGTCGGCACAACATCGAGGGCCGAAGGGCCTATACTGCGCTGTAATGTTCTATGACTCCAAATACCACCCAAAAATATTCTTCCATCCCCTTCTGCCCTGTACTTCTACACACTATCGCTACTCTTTCCATAACCTCTCGGGTTGCCCATTTCCTCAACTCACCGAGTCTGCCATCCCTTCTGCCCCTGCTCATTTCCCATTCAGGATCCCTCCACCCTCATCCACTGCGCTTCCTCCTTATGCGTTCAACAGCCAGTCTTTTCCCCCCCTTACTGCTGCTGCTTCCCCTCCTCACGTACACCCTATATGCCAACTCCTACGGCCGCAATCTGGGGGATCCCCTGAACCTTCCTGCGCGCTGTAAAGAGCCGCAGCAGTGATAAAGATTCCAACAATTGTTACAATGAGCAGCAACATTCAGGAAGTGGATACTCGGGCCACGCGCACACAGGCAGCGAGCGCACCGCTACACTGCAACCACTGCGGTACTCACTGGTTCCAAACATGCGCAGAGTGTCAGCCCCAAGTCCGACTCTGAAATACCACCGGCTGAACGCCCTCTTACCGTTTCTGTGTTCCTATTGAATCTCCACCAGCGTGTCTTCACTCTGCTCTTGTGGTTTGCGAAACCAGTCATTTAGGCTGTGCCTCACGCTTCTGATGAGCACCCTGGGAATCATTTATTTTTAACATCATTATCAGTTTAAAGATTCGTTTATATATGTATTTTGCCATTCAGTGGCTCCTCTATCGAAAACTGGAACCTATTTGCCTCACCCATGATCTGTATGTTGGGATTGGCTCTCTTGAAAGAATCATAGATTATCATAGAATTTACAGTGCAGAAGGAGGCCATTCGGCCCATCGAGTCTGCACCAGCTCTTGGAAAGAGCACCCTACCCAAGGTCAACACCTCCACCCTGTCCCCATAACCTAGTAACCCCACCCAACACTAAGGGCAATTTTGGACACTAAGGGCAATTTATCATGGCCAATCCACCTAACCTGCACATCTTTGGACTGTGGGAGGAAACCGGAGCACCCGGAGGAAACCCACGCACACACGGGGAGGATGTGCAGACTCCGCACAGACAGTGACCCAAGCCGGAATCGAACCTGGGACCCTGGAGCTGTGAAGCAATTGTGCTATCCACAATGCTACCATGCTGCCCCACGGTCATCTCATATGCTCGCCACTCTCCATCACATGTGGTGTGGTTACTGCACTGAAAGAGGCCATTCAGCCCGTTGAGTTGGTGCCAGGTCTCTGCACGCCCAATTAGCCTAGTGCCACTCCCCTGTCCCCCCCCCCCCCCCCATCATGAAAATCATTTCCCTTAAGGTAATGATCCAGTTCTCTTTTGAAAGCAACAATTGAATCCGCTTCCACTTCACTTTCAGCCAGTACATTCCAGATCCTAACCGCTCACTGAATAAAAACGGTTTCCTTCAGTTTTGTAGACGAAACTGAGTTCAGTAAAAAGCAATTTTGTTTATTGTAACTTAAAGGTCTGTACAATATACATAAGATCCCAGCCGGGTCTTTCTGTCGGTTCCATTCTTGGCTGACTTTATATGTAACTCAACCATGATCAATCTCACCTCTTGGCTCTCATACAATGTTAGGGGAGCTCATAATCGGCGAGACTCGTGGGGATGGTGATTGCTCCAACCAGGTAAGTTTTGTGCTGGTTATAACCCCCCCCCCCATGTGGAGTTGGAACTTGTTGGATTCTCTTCGCACTTGGTTTGGTGTCCTGCACTCGCGGTGCTGGATCTGACGACATGTATCTGAGTGGCGAACAGCATTTCCAAACAGAATGTCATGGTGGATGCACTGTCTGAAACTGCTGCACTGCTTGCTCCCCGACGGAGACCTCCGATGCCTGAGTTTCCATGTCAGGATACCTGGGCGCGATTCTCCGCTCCCACGACCAAGTGCCCATGCCGTCGTGAACGCCGTCGAGGTTCACGACGGCGCGAAACGGCCCCGACCTCGACCGATTCAGGGGCCGAAAATGGGCTAGGATTGGGGCCGCGAGAAACTCGGGGGGCGTGTCGCTAAAGCAGCGTCCTCAGCGCGCGCCGGGCATTGGCGCCGCATAAAAGCGGCGCCGCTCATCCGCAGCCTAACTGGCGTCATCCGCGCATGCGTGGTTGCCGCCTCCCCGAGGCTGCTCTGCAAGAAGATGTCGGATGGATCTTGCGGGGGGCGGAGGAAAGGAGCTCATCCTTCAGAGCGGCCGGGCCGCCAATTGGTGGGCACCGATCGCGGGCCAGACCCCTTTTGAGTGCAACCCCGGTGAAAGAAACTCCCTCGCCCCCCCCACAGGCCGCCCCCCCCCCCCCCCCCCCCCCAGCGTTCCCGCGCTTTTCCCGCCGGCAGCGACCAGGTGTGGATGGCGCCAGCTGAAAGTCGTCGTTTTGGGCAGGCCGCTCGGCCCATCCGGGTCGGAGAATAGCGGGTGCAGCGGAGAATCGCCATTTTGGGTGTCCCGGGCAATTCTCCGGCCTGCGCCGCGCAGAACTTGACGGGGCCGTTCCCGCCGCTTGGGTGCATCGAGGGAGGGCGTCGGACTGGCGTTGCGGGGAAAAATGGTGCGCCAGGCGATTCTCCAAACCGGCGCGGGAGCGGAGAATCACGCCCCCTATCTACGATCTCTATCATTTGGCATCTTGACCCCCTTGGGTTCTTTTTGTGGAGTCAGCTTTGTTCAACTCCCTCCTGCTTCTGGCAGGGCTGAGAGAGATGTTTCCTCTCTAGCTTCCTCGCTCCATCTGCCCTGGATCCAGTTAAACTCTAAAACCCAAAAGATTTTCTCCCAAGGGGCAGCACGGTAGCACAGTGGGTAGCACTGTTGCTTCACAGCTCCAGGATGCCAGGTTCGATTCCTGGCTTGGGTCACTGTCTGTGTGGAGTCTGCACATTCTCCCCGTGTCTGTGTGGGTTTTCTCCGGGTGCTCCGGTTTCCTCCCACAAGTCCCGAAAGGCGTGCTGTTAGGTAATTTGAACATTCTGAATTCTTCCACTCTGTACCCGAACAGGCGCCGGAATGTGGCGACTCGGGGCTTTTCACAGTAACTTCATTGCAGTGTTAATGTAAGCCTACTTGTGACAATAAAGATTATTATTATTAAAAGTGTCCTTAGTTGCTTAGCAACATCTCATTCTTTCTCCAAATGGGTATTAATTGTTCACGTTGTAAACTCTCTATGCACAATAAAGACACAGTTTGAACTGAACCCCCATTATGTAAACACCTTTGTTTAACATGAATATAAGTAGTGTTTTACCCTTTCTTACACAAAACAGCAAATTAAACTCTTTTAAATCTATACTTTATTTCTAATATCCAACAATACAAACCTAGATTTCGTACAACATCTGCTTCCTGACATATGGTTAGCATTTCTTGCAATAAAATCAACTGATCAATACATCGGAATCAGTCGATCCCTAAACCTTCTGCAACACTTTGCATTTCTTGCACTACACATTGCATTTTTGATCTCAAATAGGCTGGCTGTAAAAAGCATGTACAGGTGTCAAGTTCACACAATTGTACGCATGGATTTATGGAAAATGGGCTCCTTACTTTGAGAACAAAATGCTCTGTTTTGAAAGAAAATGGAGTTGAGGTCAGATGTCCATTTTTTTTTTCTGCCGAGAGACATGGAATTATTGAAGGCTAGCAGCCAGCCCGCTCGTTTGGACAGGACATTAAAATGCAAATGAGTTTTGCCACATTTCATTGAGAAGGCATCAAAACGCAACAAACCTTTCCTGTGGATTAATGGCTGCCATTGTCTAAATAACTGGGGAAGCTAGTTCAAAACAGACTTGCAGATGTCTTGGCTTTGGAATGCAATTCCAGAAAATAAGTACGAGAAGAAACCCATTCCATCACAAGGAGATGGGAATGAGAGAATCTCAAACACTGTGTCAATGCACAAGAAATCAGAGACCATTTGTGTGGACAATTGAAAACAGATATTATGGTCACATGACAGAAACCAGATCTTGATAAGGAACACTTAATAAGACACAATTTGAGAGCAGCCATTTGGAGAGAGGGAACAGACCCAGACCAGCAAGGAAGGACCCTGCTTAAAACCTTTCAGCAGGCAGTGAATTGGGGATAGCCTTTAATGACCAATTTGAAAAACCAAACCAAGTTTTCGCGACAGGGGTTCAACCGCACCTCAGCTGGGGTGAAGCCAGAGAAATCTACTACTTTAAGCAGTAAACCACTGCGTATCCCTCGTCAGAATTCTCCAATCTCTATTTCTTCAGTGGACTAAAAAGAAATTATCCAGTCTGCAATGTTTCAAGCTTTCATCTAGAGAGAATAAAGTGCAAGTTTTTTTGGGGGGGACTTTTAAGATTTAAATGCATACTACATCTTTTTAAATCACCATTTCTTTGTGTGTGTGTCCTGTTGTGTATACTTTTGAATTTGAGCAGTAAACATTTATCCCTTTTTTAAAACGTGGAAGAAAACCTGTCATTTGTCTCCTCTTACAGCACTTAGGGGATTAAACATTTTTTTCTTAAAGCACATATGTTTCTGGTCAGTGTTTCGATCCCAGTTGATGTTATAACTGGATGGGAAGAACCCAACATAGAACCCTGACTCACAAGAACGTAACCTTTCCTTTTTTATAAAACATGGAGGAACAGAGTCATGGGACCCTAATTAGTTCTAACAGCAAGACAGAAAACATTTATTGAACATGAAAAAATTGGATTATGATACAATATCCTTCACTCCCCTTTAGTTTACCAATTGCACACAAGTTTTAGGATTAAAATGGATTACAAAGTAAATCTTAATCTACAATGGTCTCATTAACACAAAGTCCCTTTTAAGTACACCAGATGGCTGTGGGCGAATAAATTATCCACTCTGAAGCCTAAGTGAATCTTTGCGTATGTCTCCTCAGAATCCCCCAAAATGATTGTCACATGAGAGTTTCCAAATTCCATTCCCACAAACACACTTTGGAATCTTCTCTCATAAGTATGCTTTCTCTTAGTGGTTTGCATTCCAAACTCCAGACCAGGTTTTCCAAGTAACACTTTTAATCAAAGCTCCCACTCCACTTTTAACAGTGAATCCAATCAAAGACTTTACACCAACTCCTTCAGGATTTCTTTGTCTTATTAAAATTTCATCAGCTGTTTGTATTAACGTTGAAGGCTGCTGACCCTCGTTAAATCTGGTTACTGCAATTGTCTCTTTAAAAACACGTTGTTTACTCCGGAAATTCTTCTGAACAATGCCTTGGTCTCTGTTCACTTAACTCCAGACGTCTTGGACACGCCTTTATTTCTCTAGTTTCCTTAACGAGCTGGACTTCAGATTTCTGGTCTCTTTTTTTCTTAACCATCACTTCATAGTATGGCTTTTCTTCTAACAAGGCTAAGAGAGATGTTCCCTCTCTAGCCTTCTAAACCAATTGCTACGAGCGCTGCTTTCTCTCTCACTACCTATCTTCAACTGAAGTCAAATTAGGTAACTAAAAATTGAAAGCTTGCCTTTCTTACAAGGCCCCAGTCTTAAAACTGTCCATTATTTCTAATGTTTGTCAATGCAAATATAAATCATTTAAAACTTCCTTTGTTTTCTCAACGTCAATGGAGAAAGGAAGCAGGGTGTAGGGTGTGGGGTCCGGTGAGCAGGGGCCCTATTGCGGCCAGGGGTGAGTGGGTAGGATTCTCCAGTTGGGGGGGAGGGAGCACTCTAGGGTCACGGGGTGGAAGACACCACTAGTTGTCAGTCTCACACCCTCTCCCAAGTCCTTACTGATATTGAATTTTTCAGATGATATTTTGGACTCAGTGGAACTTGCCTTGGTGGTGCTGCTGACAGCCCAGGTGGACAGATGTTGGAGAAGGCGGCGGCGGCAGCACTGTCAACAGAGGCTCTATGTGGAGGCCCATGTGCATGGCCCTATCCCACACCCTGCGGGTCCAATCGCCCAACAGGCCAGGGAGGGACCCAGAGGGGGAGGCCCGCGACGGCCCAAGTCTACAAGCGTCACTGGTCTTTTGAACAGATGATGAACAGTGCGTGTCGCAGGGGGCTCCGCCTCAACAATGAGACAGTACAGCCTCTGTGCCATGCCCTTGCACGATTTGGCACCGCTCCCGGTGGCCGTTACCATGCCGGTCACCGCAGCCCTGTACTTTTATGCCTCAAGATCATTCCAGGGCTCGAGCGGGGACTTGTGTAGCATCTCACAAGCTACAGCCAAGAGTGAAGTCATGGATGCTCTGTTTGCCCGGGCAGGAAACTACATAAGTTTGACATGCTGCTACTAATCCACTGCAACACTGTCTACTGGCTCATTCTGAGAGTGCTGCTACTAATCTATTGCTAACACCGTCCACTGGCTCATTCTGAGAGTGCTGCTACTCACCTCCGGCGAACACTGTCCACTGGCGCATTCTGAGAATGCTGCTATCAACCCCCGGTTAACACTGTCCACTGGCTCATTCTGAGAGAGCTGCTACTAATCCACTGCTAACACTGTCCACTGGCTCATTCTGAGAGTGTTGCTGCTAATCCACTGCTAACACTGTCCACTGGCTCATTCTGAGAGTGTTGTTGCTAATCCACTGCTAACACTGTCCACTGGCTCATTCTGAGAGTGTTGTTGCTAATCCACTGCTAACACTGTCCACTGGCGCATTCTGAGAGTGTTGCTGCTAATCCACTGCTAACACTGTCCACTGGCGCATTCTGAGAGTGTTGCTACGAATCCACTGCTAACACTGTCCACTGGCGCATTCTGAGAGTGTTGCTGCTAATCCACTGCTAACACTGTCCACTGGCGCATTCTGAGAGTGTTGCTGCTAATCCACTGCTAACACTGTCCACTGGTTCAGTCTGAGAGTGCTGCTACTAACCCTCGGCCAACACTGTCCACTGGCTCATTCTGAGAGTGTTGTTGCTAATCCACTGCTAACACTGTCCACTGGTTTCCCGGGGTTTTTATTCACTCTAACCTGTTTTGATACATGTTTGTAACAAAATACATTTTTTTAAAAACACTGTCCACTGGCTCATTCTGAGCATGCTGCTACTATTCCACTGCTAAAACTGTCCACTGGGAGCAGGGGGGGGGTGGCGTTGCCAAACTTGCTTCATTATTATTGGGCGACAGATGTGAACAAGATGTGGCATTGGTAGGAAGGAGAAGGGGTAGAGTAGGTTAGGATGGAGGAGGAATCTTGTAAGGGGTCTAGTTTGAGGGCTATGGTGACGGCAGCATTGCCAATGGCTCCGAGTAGGTATTCAGGGACCTCAGTGATGAAGTCCACGGTGAAGATATGGAATCAGCTGAGGAGGCATTTTAGGATGGAAGGGATGTCGGTGCTAACGCCGTTGGGCGGGAATCATGGTATTGAGCCGGGGGGGATGGATAGCGTAGACAGGAGGTGGAGGGACGTGGGGCTGGTCAAGGTGAGGGATTTGTATTTGGAGGAAGGATTCGCCAGTCTGGAGGAGCTAAGGGAGAGGGTAAAGCTGCCAAGCTGTAGTGAGTTCAGAGATATCTACAGGTTAGGGACTTTGCACAAAAGTTCTGGAGGGGTACCCTAGGTTGCCGGGATACACCCTGCTGGAGCGACTGCTGCTTCCGGATGTGGAACGGGAGGGAAAAATTGGGGATATATATAAGTGGCTGGGGGAGCAGGGAGGTGAGCAGGTGGTGAAGATCAAGGAGAAATGGGAAGCGGAGTTGGGAGGGGAGATCAATTGGGGGGTATGGAGTGAGGCACTGCATAGGGTAAACGGGACTTCCACTTGTGCAAGGATGAGCCTGATACAGTTTAAGGTGGGACGCAGGATGCATATGACTCGGGTGAGAATGAGTGGGTTCTTTCAGGGGGTAGCAGATGAGTGTGAGAGGTGTGGGCAGGAGCCGGCGAATCACGCGCACATGTTTTGGGGTTGTGAAAAATTGGGAGGATTCTGGGCGGGAGTGTTCGCAGTCTTAGCCAGGGTAGCGGAAGAGGAGGTGGACCCAGACCCTTTGGTGGCGATATTTGGGGTTTCAGAGAAGCTGGAGCTCATGTAGAGGAGGAAGGCTGATGTCGTGGCCTTCGCCTCTCTGATTGCACGGCGGCGAATTTTGCTGGAGTGGCGGTCGGCATCGACACCGGGGGTAGCGGCTTGGTTGGGTGACATGTACGACTTCCTGCGGTTAGAAAAGATAAAGTATGAGTTAAGGGGCTCAGCAGGGGGGTTTGGGAAAAGGTGGGGGATGTTTGTGAGCGTGTTTGAGGAGCTGTTCATCGCAGAGGGGAAAAATCTGTACAGACTGTATAGTTGATTGTTGGGAAGTATGTTTCCCGGGGTGTTTATTTGCTGTAACCTGCTTTGATACATGGTTGTAATAAAATACGTTTATAAAAAAAACTGTCCACTGGCTCATTTTGAGAGTGTTGTTACTAAACACTTGGCTAAAACTATCTACTGGCTCATTCTGAGAATGCTGATACTCACCCCTGGCTAACACTGTCCACTGGTTCAGTCTGAGAGTGGTGGTACTAATCCCCATGGTAACACTGTCCACTGGCTCATTCTGAGAGTGGTGGTACTAATCCCCGTGCTAACACTGTCCACTGGCTCATTCTGAGAGTGGTGGTACTAATCCCCGTGCTAACACTGTCCACTGGCTCATTCTGAGAGTGGTGGTACTAACCCCCAGCTAACACTGCCCACTGGCTCATTCTGAGAGTGGTGGTACTAATCCCCGTGCTAACACTGTCCACTGGCTCATTCTGAGAGTGGTGGGACTAACCCCCAGCTAACACTGCCCACTGGCTCATTCTGAGAGTGGTGGTACTAACCCCCAGCTAACACTGTCCACTGGCTCATTCTGAGAGTGCTGCTGCTAACTCCCAGCTAACACTGTCCACTGGCTCATTCTGAGAGTGGTGGTACTAACCCTCGGCTAACACTGTCCACTGGCTCATTCTGAGAGTGGTGGTACTAATCCCCATGCTAACACTGTCCACTGGTTCATTTTGGGAGTGCTGCTACTAACCCCTGGCTCACACTGTCCACTGGCTCATTCTGAGAGAGCTGCTACTAATCCCGTGCTAACACTGTCCACTGGTTCATGCTGGGAATGCCGCTACTAACCCCTGGCTCACACTGTCCTCTGGCTCATTCTGAGAGTGCTGCTACTAAATCCTTGGCTAACACTGTGTGGTAGTCACCATTGTTGTATTATATTGTATATACTGCACTGCATACAAGGGTATTACGGTAAGGCCACTGTACTACAGGTACGGGGGTAGATCCCTGCCTGCTGGCTCCGCCCAGTAGGCGGAGTATAAAAGTGTGTGCTCTCCGAACTGCAGCCATTTCGGCAGCAGCTGTAGGTGGCCACACATCTCTGTGTAATAAAGCCTTGATTACTCTCTCGTCTCATCATAATTGATAGTGCATCAATTTATTACACAGAGATTTTACAAAGATGGATCTCCGCATCAAGCCGGATCACCTGCAGCTGCATCCTCAAGCAGACAACGCCAAAAAGGACTTTGCACATTGGCTAGCTTGCTTTGAAGCATACATCGGATCTGCGACAGACCCAATCCCAGAGGCACAGAAGCTGCAGATTCTGTAAACGCGGCTGAGCTCCGTTGTCTTTCCCCTCATCCAGGACGCGCCTACCTACGCAGAGGCCATGGTGCTATTGAAGGAGAACTACACTCAGCAGACCAGCATGATCTGACGAATGTGATATAAAATAGTTACTTAGAGATACTAGTTAATGTAATGTAGAAATAAGCCACTTTGATTCTGGCAGTTAGGGACAAAGGGGTTTGAGACCGCATGGAAAAAGCAGGAAGAGGTGTGTCTATGAGAGTGATGCTGCATTGATAGGGGCCAGAGAAAGGGATTGGAAGTGAGCCAATCAGAATAGATCGAACAGGTCAGGAGGGACATAGGCTGACCTATGTCCGTCGAGTATGTGAAACTTGATACCGTTTGAATTGATTTGCAGAGATCCCTTTGTTTCTTTGTTCATTCGCTTTCTGGGATATAGGAAACTGGATGTCTCTTATATTTCTATGAAATGAATCAAGCTTGCAAGCTAAATAAATAACTTCTTTTTACGTGCGAATCCATCTCAACTTTTATTGAGGCCAGACTGACAGAGAAAGAAATTTGGGGATCAACAGATCTACGGCAGGCACCTTCTGTCCACGCGGCACCAACTTCCCGGTGAATCTGTGGAAGATTTCTGCCGTGCCCTGCTATCCCTGGTGAGAGGCTGATTGCCAGGCCGTTTCGACCGTTGAACATTCTAACCTGTTAATGAGAGACGTGTTCATTACGGGCATAGGGTCGGCCTACATCCACCAGCGCCTCTTAGAAGGGGCTACGCTTGACCTCGCGGCGACCAACAAACTAGCGCTCTCGCTCACAGTTGCCTCATGCAACGTACTGGCGTATGCCCCTGACCGCACGGCCCACCACCCCTGGGCATCGTGGACCCCACCAGTGGCCACCCCATCGTGGACCCCATCAGCGACCGCCCCCAGCCAACCCCACCCCTGCATCGCGCGACAGCCAACCAACCCCGGGGGACCCAAGT
The DNA here is from genome assembly GCF_047496885.1 of Scyliorhinus torazame. Lineage (NCBI taxonomy): Eukaryota > Metazoa > Chordata > Chondrichthyes > Carcharhiniformes > Scyliorhinidae > Scyliorhinus > Scyliorhinus torazame. Next base: position 185,878,520 of record NC_092719.1, read on the forward strand.
GCTACTTTTGCGGACAGACAAAACACCCCCAGCAGCGCTGCCCGTCGCAGAGCGCGCTCTGCAAGGCCTGCGGCAAGAAAGGACATTTTGCTGCAGTGTGCCAGGCCCGCTCAATCACCGCTATTGTCCCTGCACCCCCCGCCTGCGGCCAGTGGGCGCCGCCATCTTCCTCGCCTCAGACCACGTGCGGCCCCTACCACCCCTTACTGTATGCGGCCTCATGACCCTTAAGGGCGACCCGCCTTCTCTGTTTGCAAACCTCACCCCGGATTGCAAACCCGTCACCACCAGGAGAAGACTGTACAGCGCCCAGGACAGGACTTTCATCAGGTCTGAGTTCTAGCGGCTGCTGCAGGAAGATATCATCGAGGCCAGCAACAGCCCCTGGAGAGCCCAAGTGGTAGTGGTGAAAACGGGGGAGAAAAACAGGACGGTCGTTGACTACAGTCAGACTATCAATCGGTACACACAGCTCGACGCGTACTGTTGCTAACTTTTGGTTGGCTCTTAAATGTTGCCCGTTGCATCTTTACTTAATTTGCTCTGTTTCTATAACCTTTGCTATAGAGTCGCCAGGTATCTTTATGATACCGCCACGAGGTTCAAGTTCAAGTACTGATCAATAACTCAACACACCAATTAGTAAGATTCAAATCAAAACACATTTATTATACACAGTAAATCACTACTCATGCATAAACACTACTTTCTAGACTATTCTCTATCACTAAAAGGCCTATACTTAGCTTCAAAATTGGCCCACCAGGTCAGGGGAACAAATGGCTTTTCGTTCGATCTGAGTCTGCAGGATTCAAAAGCTGGTATGGACTGGTAGCTAGGAGCGCCTATCTCGTAGCGAGCATTGACTGGAGACTTACTTGGTTGGTGCGGCAGCTGGGCAGTTCACTCTCAGGGGTTGATTCGCGTTGTTGAGTGACCCTGCCAAGAAGGATGATTTGAACTTGGGGACTCTATTTTATAGTCCCCAGGGGCTTCCCGCCCCTTTGGGCGGACCCCGTACCTGGTTCCAAGTGATTGGACTACGTTCCGATCACTTGGATTGATTTCTCCAATACTGGAGCTGTTCCCTGATCGCTGGGCGGTCCCTAAATGTCCATTGGCCTTCCTTTGTCTTGGCTCCTGCTGGCGCCGAGGAGTCTGGCTTGGCCTTATTCACCTGAAGTGTATCAATTGTGCCTGGGAATCGCTCATTACTATGCAGATGGCTGCTGGTTTCAGTGCTGTCTCGTTTTTGCAAGTTCCAATACACAGGATTTCTGCACTTGCTCGTTTTTGCCTGTGTTGGCTGAATTTCCCTTTAGTCTTTGCGGTTCTCCATTTTAAGTCGGGAAGTGGCCAACCCAGGTGGCTACACACCCTCCTTGTGATCCCTAACGCGAAACGTGAAGGATCACATAACTGCATTATCTTCATTCTTTGACCCAGCGAGCACATTTCCATGGTCTCTACACTGACCATAACTATGCAGTAAAAATTTTAACTAACAATCTCTAAGTGGCGCTATGTCAGACAGGGACATGCATTACAACACAAAAAAAACGGTACCTCTAACTGTCCTCAATAAACTACACTCACTAAACCATTCAGTCATATTAACTTGCTAAACAATACAAAAATAATAGCAGCATTCACATTTTCCTCTGGCTTGACAGTCAAGCACATGGGTGTACAATATTCACATTTTTTTATTTACAACAGATGCAACACAAATGGTCTTTATTATAGATCAAGGTGTTCGGGGTCCTGGTGATAACCAAAAATAGGGGATCTCATTCTGTATACTGGGGTGCGAGAGCGGTAGGCTCTCCTTCGTCTTTTTCTCATGCGGATAGTCTGCACGATGCTGCAGAGTATCGCCAATGCTAATAGGGATTTGACTACGTAGGAAAGGGAGTACCACGTTATGAGCTTATCACACCATGATGGTGTGGTGTTGCCTGTTACTGGGCTCTGGGTGCTATGGGGAAGTGAATCATTAACGGCCGGGGGGGGGTTGGGGTCAGGTGGTTCGCGTTCGCGCGCAACCGGATACACATTATAATGGTGGTGATCAACACGGAGGATGTCCTCATTGTTCTTCTTCTTTCTCTTCTCTTCTTTTCTTTCCTTGGGGCTTCTGGAGTTCTGTGGGATCAAGCATAGTTTCTGTTACTATCTTAGTTAATATCTCGTCTGTTAGTATGTCTGTCCTTTAGTGCCAATTCTCCCTTTATAATTTGTCACCATGTGTGATTCCCTCATTTTTAAAAACTTTTTAAAACCAAATATTCAGGACAAGACACACTTAAAAATACTGAAACAGTGCGAGCCGTCTCGCAGGCTGTGCGATTTACCATCCAAATGTTTGAGGATGTAAATAGCATAGGGATGGCAACCTAAGGGTCGCCTGAAAACAGAACAAAACGTTTTGAACCAAAAGTGCCGAAATGAGGTGCTTATGGGCCGCGACCGGTGTGATTTGGATGGAATCCCCGGGTAGGACGGCGACCAATGCCGTGTGTTCTCTACACGAGTGTAGCTGACCAGAGGGGGGGTCCTCAGGCAGGGCGGAGACCAATGCCGTTTCTCCACTGCCTGAGCAACCGGCAAGAACGGGCAAGAAATGTAGTTATCGTGGGGGGTTGCCGTATTGGTTCTACCTTCGAACCAGAAGAGCAGTTATGAACGGGGGCTGGCAAGCTCTCAGCGGTTTCTGCCGATGAGCATGCTGGCAAGTTTTCATAGGTTTCTGCCGACAAATAAGTCATGGGGCCGTGGAAAAAAAAATTCCGATCTTACATACAACACATAACAATAACAGTAACAAACAACATTAAACACCATGCTGAAGGTTCCTTCAGAAAGGACACCGTTTCTCCCAGGCGGTTCCTTTTTAAACATCATCTGGACACCTCAGTTATCAGTTGCGAACAGGGTCGCAAAGGGGTTCTCGCTTTGGGAGTCAGATTCAAAGTCGTCATCTTCTCCCGGATGCCATACTCTCGAATGTATAAGGGCTGATTGGGCTGCATGGTGCGATTTGGGGTCCATCTTGTTCCGGACGAGCCTGTATGAATTATCGCGGTGCCAAAAGGTGGTGTCTAGTTCAGTGGGGACGGAATCGTCATCGTAGGGCGGTGGTGTTTGGTGGGGTTTGTTGAGGAATGTGATGAGGAAGGGATCACTTGAATCGTGGTCACTTTCGCTGGGTGTGGGTCCTGTTGCATGGGGATAGTAGGGGGGCGTGCTGTGGTTATTGTCTGAGTCACAGTCGCTGTTGCTGTCGCTGCTGCTGCTGTCTGTGGGCGTTCCGGGGCGGAGTCTAGAGGTCGGGGGTGGAGTCGAGGGCGAGTCCGTGGATATGGTGGGCGTGTTGGGGGAGGGGAGGGATACGTTGGATGTGGGCATGGTGTGGTCTGCTGTGTCGAGCATGACGTGATGTGCGTGATTGGACTGTGGGCCATATGCCTTAAGCTGGTTAATATGGAACCACGCAGTCTTTCCGTTGGGGTACTTAATTTTATAGACGGAGGGGCTTACTTTGTCCGCAATGGAGTACGGACCCGAATACTTCGGTGACAGGAATGTGCTGGGGTTGTAAATTGAGAGCATGACCTGCTGTCCTACCTCAAACTCAGTCGCATGCACTGTCTTGTCGAAACAGGCCTTGCTCTGTTTCTTTCTAATGCCTAATCTTACTGCGGCTGCTAGCTGAGCTGTTTTCACATTTTCAACTAACTGTTTGACTGCGTTCTCGTGTGTGAGGGCCGTCACTTTGGGGCTGGTCAAGTCCAATCCTAAGAAAAATTCTGTGCCTTTCATGGGACGTCCGGTCATGAGAGTGTGTGGGGTGTAACCTGTGGATGTTGAAACAGTATTTCTTAAAAACATCAACGCGAAAGGGAGGAATGAATCCCAAGTGGTGTTGTTCTGTTGGACCATTTTTCTGAGGGTTGATTTTAGGGTCCGATTCATTCGCTCCACGATACCACTTGACTGGGGGTAGTTTGCGATGTGGAATTTTTGGGTAATGCCAAATATCGTGAGGACGTTCTTCATGACACGTCCCGTAAAATGGGAACCTTGGTCGGATTGAATGCTGCGGGGGAGTCCCCATCTCGTAAAGATGTGGTGGGTTAAAACCTTGGCTGTGGTCTTTGCCGTGTTAGTTCTGGATGGGAATGCCTCTACCCAATTCGTAAAAGTGTCTATGACGACTAATACGTACTTTAACCATTCCTGCAAGGGGGCAATGGTCCTATAAAATCGATCTGGAGGTTAGTCCAGGGGCCATTAATGGGGCGGGTGTGACTCAGTTGAGCTTTCTTGGCGTATCTGTCCGGTTTGTTCTGGGCACAGATAAGGCAATTCTCAATGTAATGCGTTACATCTTCTTTTAAACTTGGCCACCAACAGAGCTGCCTGAGGTGGGCTGTAGTGGGATCAATTCCCTGATGCCCATGACTGTCATGGAACAAACAAATGAGCTGATTCCTGTCCTGTTCAGGACCCACATAAAGGGTGTCTTTTAACACCACACCGTCATGAGTGGTTAGTGCATTTTGAAATCTAGCGTAAGGTGCTGGAAATTGTCCTTTCAAAATCTCCATGAGATTGTTATCTTGCTTCTGGGCCTGCACTAATTCCTTGATATTAGTCTGCGAGACCTGAACTGCATTCACTGGTGCGCTTTCGGGGGGTGTCCAAAAATATCCATGCCTGGAACCTGCTTTTGCCAGTGTGTCGGCCTTTACATTTCCAGGGGGGGAGGAACGGCGGTGGCTGCGAACTTTAACAATACCAAAGGTTTTGTCCTGTGCTTTCTCTAAAATGTGGCGGAGCAATGGGGCTGAAGGGAGGGGTTTTCTGTCTGCGGAAACAAATCCGCTTGCTTTCCACAGGGGTAGGAATTCTGTAAGGCTGTTGCAGACATAGAGGCTGTCCGAGTATATGTCTGCTGTGCTGGGGAAGGAATCTGGGTGATCTATAATATACGCAATGGCTGCTAGTTCTGCCGCCTGCAAGCCTAAGTGTCCTGGTAGTTTTAGTGAGATTTTTTCTGGGGCGCATCCCTGCGCGTCCTCAACATATATGCTGCATCCTGTAATGCGCTTCCCGTCTAATACTGTGGAAGAACCATCCACATATATCCTTAAGGGTTCGCACGTGTCTGTGGGCTGGGGGCTCTGGGGTGAACTACCTATCTTCCTGGGGGGTATTTTCGCAATAAAGGGACCTGTGTTGTGGTGCGGGGAGATGATTTCACATTCATGGGGGGTGCCTGGGTACTGAAGGGTAACGGCTAAGAAAGTGTGGGTCTTGGTCTTTTTGACGGTGATGTCCCGTCCCTGCAAAAGAAGGGTCCATCTTGCTGCTCTAATTTGGCTAACTGTACCGTCCTTAAGTCGTCCGTCAAGTAAAAGTTGGGTGGGGGTGTGTTCCGTGAGGATTGCGATGGGGTTTAGTCCGGTTATGTAGGAAAAATACTGAACCGCCCAGAAAACTGTGAGCAGGTGCCTTTCACAGGCCGAAAATCCCTGCTCCACAGGATCTAAAACTCTGGAGGCATAAGCCACGGGTCTTAACTGTTTGTGCCGTTCCTGGTGGAGCATGGCCGAAAGGGTGCGGTCTGTGCTAGCTATCTCTATAGCATAGGGGGAAAGCGGGTCTGGAACCTGTAGTGCGGGGACTGCAATGAGGGCTCTTTTCAAAGCATCCACAGCATCCGCATGCTGCGGAAGCCATTCCCAAGGGGCTCCTTTCATTAGGAGTTCCGAGAGGGGTGCTGCCTTGCTGGCGAAACCGTCAATGTGGTTTCGGCAATAGCCAACCAGTCCTAAAAACGACAGGAGGGCTGAAACATTCTGGGGAAGGGGCAATTTGGCAATCGAGTCAATTCTTTTGTGCTCGATCTCACGTTTACCATGCGTGATAATTGTACCCAAATATATCACTTTGTTTTCCAAAATCTGGGCATTCTTGGGGTTTACTTTGCATCTGATTTTCTGTAGGAGTTCCAGGAGTTCGGACAGAAGCTCGATGTGCTCTGCCTTGGTGTCTGGCTGCAGTAATAGGTCGTCCACATACTGGACCAAACATTCGGGGCAAGAAAATTTTGATAATCCATTTGCCAGCTGTCGGTGGAGAAAGGAGGGGGAGTTGTGGAATCCTTGTGGAAGGCATGTCCACATGTACTGCTGTCCTTTAAAAGTGAAGGCAAATTTGTATTGGCACGCTTTTGCCAATGGAATGGACCAGAATTCGTTACTGACGTCCAAAACCGTAAAGTATTGTGAGTTGAGTCCCTGCTTGAGCATGGTTTCGGGACTTGTGGCTACCGTGGGGGCTGCTGCGGGGGTAACTTTGTTGAGTTCCCGGTATTCGATGGTCAGTCGCCATGATCCATCGGGCTTTCTCACTGGCCAAATCGGGGCATTATTAGTGGAGGCTACTGATCTGAGTATGTCCTGTTCTAATAAGCTGTTGATAACTTTTGCGATTTCTCCCTCTGCCTCTTGAGGAAATCCGTATTGCTTTTGGGGTCTAAGGTCTGTGATTTGAATGGAACCAGTCATCCAACCACAGTCGTGTTTGTGGGTCGCGAATACTGTCCTGTGCTTCTGCAGAACTGCCCTAACCTGCTTGTCTGTGCTAATTGTGGTCGGGTCAAACCAAAATTCGCCGACTGCGCTAATCTTGTTTGCGTATTCACCTATTGTGAGCGTTGCAGGGGCTCTTGTAGATTTTGCCATTCTCCAGACACATTGGTTTACCGGATCAAAGGAAAGATGGTGGGAGTTCATAAAGTCAATTCCCAAAATGTGTTCTGCTGTGTGGGGTAAATCATCTAAAACTATGGGGTGCTTTGTCATTATATTGCCAATCTGAATGGGTACAGGGGCTGTGATGTGTCCCTGCTGTGAGTGGCCTGTGAAGCCGCTGAGGGTGATGGTGGCTGTAGTGGGCCACGTGTCTTTCTGAAACATGGTGGAGGAATTAATTGTAGTGCGGGACCCTCCTGTGCCCCAGAGAAATTTGATGGGCTGTCCCCGTATCTTTGCTGCAACTACTGGTCGGCCGGACCTATCCCAAAGGGTGTCGCAGACCCAACTGGGGGAGCCCGAACACCGTCAGTCCGTTCCGTTCAGGTCTGTCTGGTCTGAACGGGTGCCTACACTACGTATGGGCTCTGTCCTATTCTTATTCAGAGTGCCTGCCTGCTGGGCTCTCTGTGGCTTTCGTGGGGCATTGCAGTCTCGTGCAAAGTGACCTAATTGTCCACAGTTGTAACACTCCTGTGACTTCTGTGGGGGGCTGTTCCAGCCTTTGTTCACCCATGCGGGGTTCTGGTGTGTTTTCACCGCTTGGATGTCTGCTTCTGCCTGCTGTTCCTTGGGTTTCCTAACTGCGGGTTTGTTTTGGACAGATTGCTCCCAGGAGCGGGACAATCGCTTTAAAACCCATTTCTCATTATGCGCTTCTTCTGAGGGGTCATAGTTGGTACAGGATTTTTGTCCTGCCTCTGTGGCATGGGAGATAAGGGCGCAGGTCCATTTGGCCATACCTTCCTGGGACAAATGGAGTCTAAATTAACAAAAACGGCTGTAAAGTGAATCCACAAGCGTCCAGCAAACGCTGTGGGGTGTTCAACTTTTTCTGCCTGCACTTATTCAGGCCTTCTACGGGGTCACCTCTGTTGTAGCCGATCGCGTCTAGGATCGCTGCGTGCATTTCTGCAAGGGTGCCTCCTCCTACATTCTGTGGGTCGGGAAGGACTATTACGACCGAAGGGTCTAAACTCAAAACTGTGAGCTTCACGTGCTCACGCTCATCCAGGCCGTACATGGTCGCCTGCTGCTTTACTCTAGCAAAGAAGTGGTGGGGGTCTGAGGTGGGGAGGAATGGTGTGATTTTCTCGCACGCGTCCCGTAATTGGGTCATGGTTAAGGGGGTGGTATAACGGAACTCTGTACGGCAGCACGGTAGCATTGTGGATCGCACAATTGCTTCACAGCTCCAGGTTCCCAGGTTCGATTCCCGGCTTGGGTTACTGTCTGTGCGGAGTCTGCACATTCTCCCCGTGTGTGTGTGGGTTTCCTCCGGGTGCTCCGGTTTCCTCCCACAGTCCAAAGATGTGCAGGTTAGGTGGATTGGCCATGCTAAATTGCCCTTAGTGTTCAAAATTGCCTTTAGTGTTGGGTGGGGTTACTGGGTTATGGGGATAAGGTGGAGGTGTGGACCTTGGGTAGGGTGCTCTTTCCAAGGGCCGGTGCAGACTCGATGGGCTGAATGGCCTCCTTCTGCACTGTAAATTCTATGAACTATGAACTATCTCCGTCCGATGTGACTGTGTAGTGGGTGGTTACTGGGTTCATTGGTGCCTGAAATAACTGCTCTGTGGGGTGTTGGGGTGCTTTTCTCTTCTGGGGCTTTCCTTGCGCACATGTTCCCTGAACATATCTATGCGCGGTCTCATTTAATTCTTCCCAATCCGGGCCGTCTTCTGTATCTAACTGGGATCCAAAGGTGCTCTGGAATCCATTCTGAACTGAAAGCAAAGACTGCAGTTCTGCAATCTGCTTTCAGCACTTTGCGTGATCTAATGAGCTTTGTCTCTGCTCCGTGGTGGCAGCATGGAGTGCTCTTAATGCTGCTTTCAGGTCGCTACACTGCCTCTGCAATGCCTCTACCTGTTTCTCTGTTTCCTCTCTTACCAGGACTGCATGTTGTGTGTCCTGATAGGCCTTTTCGTACTGTGTCTGGAAGCTGCTTAGGTGCGCCAGACAAGACTGGTGTGCCCTCTTGGCATCATCCACCTCTCCGTCCTTTGCTGCTAACTTCCTTCTCAACTCTATGTTCTCCTTCTCTATCTCGCTCACATCGACCTTACTCATTCGATGTGTCTCCTCTATCTCTTTGCGGAGTGTCCGAACGACCTCCTCTGTGCCTCGCAATTGTGCCAAACAGGACACGATTGCCATCGGCTTGCGAGCTTTTCCCAAGCTTTTCTTAAGGATCTCTGACAGGTATGTCCTATACTCCCGGGTCCTGTTTCCTCATTGTCACAGAATTCACACCAAAAGGGCCATCCTTTCCCTTTGAGATACTTCCTGATTTCCTCTTCCCAAACGGGACACTGACCTACTCTACTGCTGGTTGCTGCGACCACAAATTCTTCAGGGTTCATGAGGCGTTGCATTGCCTGCATTGCCATCTTTCCTCTCGAAATACTCTTTTAAAATTTGGAACGAGGGGTACTAAGGCGGTGCTGTAATTATGGGTACGGCTTTCGCTATTTTCCGGAATACAAACTCCCGACAGTTTGTCGCAACAAAAATCTATCAGTTTTACCTTATCGCCCTGTTAGTTACGCATGCATTAACACACTTCTGAATTAAGAGGATTGATCAGAACTGCTTGAACACTTGTGGGTTTTTCTGTTCCCAATTGAATTCTAATTCAAATTTTGGGTTCTCCCTGAGTGGTTAAGCCACTTCTAAGTCGGGTCCCGTCAGATGTCACCAATTATATGTTGCTAATTTTTGGTTGGCTCTTAAATGTTGCCCGTTGTATCTTTACTTAATTTGCTCTGTTTCTATAACCTTTGCTCTAAAGTCGCCAGGTATCTTTATGATACCGCCACGAGGTTCAAGTTCAAGTACTGATCAATAACTCAATACACCAATTAGTAAGATTCAAATCAAAACACATTTATTATACACAGTAAATCACTACTCATGCATAAACTCTACTTTCTAGATTATTCTCTATCACTAAAAGGCCTATACTTAGCTTCGAAATTGGACCACCAGGTTAGGGGAACAAATGGCCTTTTGTTCGATTCTGAGTCTGCAGGATTCAAAGCTGGTATAGACTGGTAGCTCGGAGCGCCTATCTCGTAGCGAGCGTTGACTGGAGACTTACTTGGTTGATGTGGCAGCTGGGCAGTTCACTCTCAGGAGTTGATTCGCGTTGTTGAGTGATCCTGCCAAGAAGGACGATTTGAACTTGGGGACTCTATTTTATAGTCCCCAGGGGCTTCCCGCCCCTTTGGGGCGGACCCCGTACCTGGTTCCAAGTGATTGGACTACGTTCCAATCACTTGGATCGATTTCTCCAATACTGGAGCTGTTCCCTGATCGCTGGGCGGTCCCTAAATGTCCGTTGGCCTTCCTTTGTCTTGGCTCCTGCTGGCGCCGAGGAGCCTGGCTTGGCCTTATTCACCTGAAGTGTATCAATTGTGCCTGGGAATCGCTCATTACTATGCAGATGGCTGCTGGTTTCAGTGCTGTCTCATTTTTGCAAGTTCCAATACACAGGATTTCTGCACTTGTTCGTTTTTGCCTGTGTTGGCTGAATTTCCCTTTAGTCTTTGTGGTTCTCCATTTTAATTCGGGAAGTGGCCAACCCAGGTGGCTACAGTACCCCCTCCCACGCATATCTGATATGGTCAATCAGATTGCACAGTACCGGGCCTTCTCGACAGTGGACCTGAAATCTGCCTACCACCAGCTCCCCATTTCCAAGGCGGACCGCCCGTACACTGTGTTTGAAGCGGATGGTGGCCTTTACCATTTCCTTAGGGTTCCCTTCGGCGTCACTAATGGGGTCTCGGTCTTCCAACGGGAGATGGACCGAATGGTTGACCGGTACGGGCTGCGGGCCACTTACCCGTACCTGGATCACGTCACCATCTGTGGCCACGACCAGCAGGACCACAAGGCTAACCTTTCCAAATTTCTCCTCACCGCCAAACTCCTCAACCTAACCTACAACAAGAAATGTGTGTTCAGCACAAACCGATTAGCCATCATGTGGTTCAGAACGGAGTTCTAGGGCCCGACCCCGATCGCATGCGCCCCCTCATGGATCTCCCCCTTCCCCACTGCCCCAAGGCCTTCAAACGATGCCTGGGGTTCTTTTCGTACTACGCCCAGTGGGTCCCTAACTTTACGGACAAGGCCCGCCCACTCATCCAGTCCACCGGTTTCCCACTGACGGCCGAGGTTCACCAGGCCTTCAACCGTATCAAGGTTGACATCGCCAAGGCCGCGATGCACGTGGTCGGCGAGACGCTCCCCTTCCAAGTCGAGAGCGATGCATCAGACGTCGCTCTGGCCGCCACCCTCAACCAGGCAGGCAGGCCCGTGGCATTCTTTTCCCGCACCCTCCATGCCTCCGACATTTGGCACTCCTCCATAGAAAAGGAGGCCCAAGCTATCGTTGAAGCTGTGCTGCACTGGAGGCATTACTTGGCTGGCAGGAGATTCACTCTCCTCACAGACCAACGGTCGGTTGCCTTCATGGTTAACAACACACAGCGGGGTAAGATCAAAAATGATAAGATCTTGCGGTGGAGGATCGAGCTCTCCACCTTTAATTACGAGATTTTGTATCGCCCCGGTAAGCTCAACGAGCCCCCCGATGCCCTGTCCCGAGGTACATGTGCCAGCGCACAAGTGGACCGACTTCGGACCCTGCACGACGATCTCTGTCACCCAGGGGTCACCCGCTTTTATCACTTCATTAAGGCCCGCAATCTGCCCTTCTCCATCGAGGAAGTCAGGGCTGTCACCAGAGACTGCCAGGTCTGCGCAGAGTGTAAACCGCACTTCTACCGGCCAGAGCGTGCATGCCTGGTGAAGGCCTCCTGCCCCTCAGCGTGGACTTCAAAGGGCCCCTCCCCTCCACCGACCGCAGCACATATTTTCTCAATGTGGTCGACGAATATTCCAGATTCCCCTTCACCATGTCATACAACCGTCATCAAAGTCCTCAACACCAACTTTGCTCTGTTCGGTTTCCCCACCTTCGTCCACAGCGACCGGGGATCCTCATTTATGAGCGATGAGCTGCGCCAGTACCTGCTCAACAGGGGCATTGCCTCGAGCAGGATGACCAGCTACAACCTCTGGGGAAACGGGCAGGTGGAGCGGGAGAATGGGACGGTCTGGAAGGCCGTCCAGCTGGTCCTATGGTCCAGAACTTTCCCTGCCTCTCGCTGGTAGGAGGTCCTCCCCGACGCACTTCACTCCATTCGGTCGCTCCTGTGCATGGCGACTAACGAAACCCCCCATGAACATCTCTTTGCCTTCCCCAGGAAGTCCACCTCCGGGGTTTCGCTCCCTACGTGGCTGGCAGCTCCAGGACCCATTCTGCTTCTCAAGCACATGCGGCCCCACAAGGCGGTTGAGAGGGTACAGCTACTCCACGCAAACCCGCAGTGCGTCTACGTAACGTACCCCGACGGCCGCCAAGACACAGTCTCCCTCAGGTACCTGGCACCAGCTGGGACCCCCCCGCCCTGCCCCAGCGCCACCCTCCCTTCCCCCAGCGCACCCCACCACAGCCCCTGCTCCAGGACAATCCATCCTCCCCTTGGTCCTACCCGGGGATGAAGAGGATGTCGACACGCTCCCGGAGTCACCGACGACCGAGCCGACGCCTGCGGCACTCTCAACGATGGATCACGGTGCCCGACCGTCTAAATTTGTAACCTTCCCTGAAATTTTAATGACAACCTGTACGTAAATAGTTTTCCACCACCCTTGCTGGACTCATTTTTAACAGGGGGTGAATGTGGTAGTCACCACTGTTGTATTATATTGTATATACTGCACTGCATACGAGGGTATTATGATAAGTCCCATGTACTACAGGTACGGGGGTAGATCCCTGCCTGCTGGCTCCGCCCAGTAGGCGGAGTATAAATGTGTGTGCTCTCCGAGCTGCAGCCATTTCGGCAGCTGCTCTAGGAGGCCACACATCTCTGTGTAATAAAGCCTCGATTACTCTCTACTCACGTCTCGTCGTAATTGATAGTGCATCACACTGTCCACTGGCTCATTTAGAGAGTGATGCTACAAACCCCTGGCTCACACTATCCACTGGTTCATTCTGAGAGTGATGCTACTGACCCCTGGCTCACACTGTCCACTGGCTCACTCTGAGAGAGCTGCTACTAATCCCCATGCTAATACTGTCCACTGGCTCATTCTGAGAGAGCTGCTACTAAACCCTTGGCTAATACTGTCCACTGGCTCATTCAGAGAGTGCTGCTACTAATCCCCTGCTAACACTGTCCTCTGGCTCTGGTTTAGCTCAGTGGGCTAGACAGCTGGTTTGTAATGCAGAACAAGGCCAGCAGTGTGGGTTCAATTCCCGTACCGGCCTTCCCGAACAGGCGCCGGAATGTGGCGACTCGGGGCTTTTTAAAGTAACTTCATACTTGTGACATTAGAACATTATTATTATTATTATTCTGAGAGTGCTGTTACGAACCCACAGCTAACACTGTCCAGTAACTCATTCTGAGAGTGCTGCTACTAATCCCCGTGCTAACACTGTCTACTGGCTCATTTAGAGAGTGCTGTTAATAACCCCCAACTAACACTGTCCCCTGGTTCATTCTGATAGGGCAGTTACTATCCACTGCTAACACTGTCCACTGGTTCATTCTCAGAGTGCTGGTATTAATCCACTGCTAACACTATCCACTGGCTCATTCTGAGAGGACAGTTACTATCTACTGCGAGCACTGTCCACCCAATCTGAGAGTGTTGCTACTAACCCATGGCTCACAGTGTCTACTGGCTCAATCTGAGATGCTGTGACTAATCCCCAGCTAACACAGTCCACTGGCTCATTTTGACAAGAAAAGACAATGGAAAGATTTTTTACTTCACTGGTGAATGATATATTTCCGCTTGGAACCAGATTCTCTGAGTGTCGCCTATGGAAAGAGAGCGGTACAAGCCCACAGAGAGCGGCCTGACGCCAAGAGACAGAGAGAGGTCCAAACCCACAGAGAGCGGCCTGACGCCACCCCAGTGGTCCACGAACCACGAACCATGGAGAGTCCCCAACTCCACACAGAGAGTGGCCCACACACCAAGAAGAGTCCCCGACTCCACACTGAAGGTGGTCAACGCACCACAAAGAGTCCCCCACTCCACACAGAAAGCAATGACGGACACCACAGAGAGACAACTGCACGTCTCCACACACAAAGTGATGAAAGACTCCACAGCGAGACCAATGCACGATTCCACACAGGGAACGCTGCAAGTCTCCAGAGAGAGCAGTACAAGCCTCCACAGCGAGCTCGTTGACAGACTACATGATGGAAGCAACGCAAGACTCCAGAGCGCAGTCCTTGCATGAACAAGACCATGAAGGTCTAGCAACCTCATCTGAGCAACCAGCAGCAGACGATGTAAGTCTGCCACGCTCAAGTGCACAGCAAGACGACTATGACAGTCTACCACACTCATGTGAACAACAGAAAGACTATGACAGTCTACCCACATTATTTGAGCCACAAGAAGAAGACTCTGACAGTCTACCCAGCTCATTTAAATGACAAGAAGACACTGAAGGTCTTCCCACTGTAAGTGACAAGTGACGAAGGCATCACAATTCCCATACAAGATGTGCAACATGACAGCGAGACTGACTGTTCTCCGCTCGTATGTACAGAAGCCCTCGATAATCAAAGTGAGACTACTAGTGACTCCAGTGACACCACGTTAATTCAACCCTCATCCATTCGAGCCTCTCCACAAGAAAATGCATTCCTTAACGTTTTGACTCCGGACGGAGAGCATCAAGACACCTCAGATGATTCAAGTGACATCTCAGATGATTCACGTGATCCTGAAATGACTCCGGGCGGAGAGTGTCAAGAAAGCAAAGCTGATTCAGGTGAACCAGAAAGGACTCCAGACGAGGAGCATCGACAAGCCAAAGATGATTCTAGTGAACCGGACATGACTCCAGACGGGGAGCGCTGAGGAATCAGAGACAATGAAACAGCAGATGCCACAAAGGACACTGACAAAAGTAACTTTGTGAAGGATTTGAATTCTCCACTCGGTGTGGTCATTGAGGGCAACAAACACAACAGCAAAACCTACGAAAATAACAAAACCGACAGTAACAAGAAGCATACCAAAGGCACCAAAGTCAACAACAAGCATGACAAAACCAACAACACTGGAATAACGATTGGTACGACATGGTACAACTCTGCAAATACAGGACAATGTAACAGCACAGCTCCTAACACTGGCAAGAGTACAGCCATAACAGGGCATGACAGCAAATCTCACCGATTCAAGTTTGCTCCACTACAAACAAGCAAACCAGCTTTCAAGGCAGCTGACATACGGCATCAGTACCGCAAAGACAGACACCAGTCCAGGTCAGACAACACAGATTACATACTGCATCGCTACCACAAGCATAGAAAAAAAAAGAGTCCAAATCAGACAACAAAGTAATTTGACCACTTCTTGGTTCCTTAAGCACAGGGACACTGAAGGCGTTCACAAGGACATGCCACCATCAACATCACCACTTCACCAACAAAACAAGAAAGCCACTCGACCATATTAATTCATGAAATTTGGACTCGTAAATATTATTTGGTATTGTATAATCATCACTGTCATCATGATTTGTACATATTATCACTTATCCACCTATTTTGTTCAATTTTCTTTAACACTGTACAGAAAATATGTAACACAAAAAAGGGGGGATGTGGTGATATGCAACACTGTAAATACACAAGGGGTTAATGCAAATACACTAAGACTAAATAAACACTAGAGGGAGCACCAGAGACATCATGACACACAGGCATTCAAACAATAAGTCAGTAAGATAGGACACGACCAATGGGCAGTCAAGACGCCCAGAGGTGACACTACCACAAAGGGGCTACCCATATAAAAGGACAGGGCACACATGCCCTTTCTCTTTTCCACAGGCGACACTCAGAGACACAGGGGCAGATCAGGAAGCATCACACCCACCGCATGGATTAGAGCAGACTGGTTAGTTAGATTGAGTTACTATAGTAAGATTAGCAGGAGAGTCAAACTCAAGTAGGAGAATTGTTAACTGTTCAATAAATGTGTTAAACCTATCTCCAAGTCTGAACCCTCCTTTGTCAGAGTATACATCAATGAAGCAGCTTATGATACATGAAGAAGGATAACACAACAGTAGGCATTACCGTAAAACATAAACAATAGATCGATTCAATTATATCACCCAGAACCTTTGGCTTTAATATTAAACTGGCCTTTGCAAGACCTTTGTTTGAAGACATGCACCAAAGCTAAATTGACTAATGTTCTTTCGAAAAATTGCTGTGCCAATTTATATATTCAACCCCACTTTAATAATAATGCACTACATCTTAAAAAGCAGTAGATGGCACTTTTGCTACTGGCCTGACACTATGGTTATCCTCTGAAATAATGGTAATGATCATTTAAATATTTTCTTTGGAATTTTCTTTACTCCTGTAATTTTGTTGCTTACTTAATATACCAAGCACAGTGTATAGGTTTGAATATAGTTCGTAAATTCTACATTTGATGGCATTCTGTGATTTTTGTGTCAGTTTGTTTTAATTAATTTGTGTTATTTCTGTTCTGTATATCAAGGTTAGATGATTGTAGAATCATGGAATATATAATGAGGTACAGCTTGCTTTGAATATTAATTGTACAGAATACAAGTAAAGTGAGAAAGATTGGTAAAATGTGATGACAGATTTCTTGTCCGTTTGCTTTGTTACTCTACCAATTCTATCACTGCTGCATGATGTTTCACTCACTATTCCACATCTACATGGCTACTTATTTGTCATAAAGTATCTGCAACTGTAATTATTAATGCATATGTGTGTTAATTTGCTGACTTTTTTATATTTGTTCATGGGGTGTTGGCTTCGTTGGTTAGGCCCGCATTTATTGCCCATCCCTAATTGCCCCCGGGAAGGTGAGGGTGAGCTGCCATCTTGAACCGCTGCAGTCCATGTGGTGTAAGTACACCCACAGTGCTGTTAGGGAGGAGCTTCCGGGATTTTGATTCAGCCACAGTGAAGGAGCAGCGATAGATTTTCAAGTCAGGATGGTGTGTGGCTTGGAGGGGAGTTAGCAGGTGATGGTATTCCCATGAAGCTGCTGCCCTTGTCCTTCTAGGTGGTAAAAGTCGCAGGTTTGGAAGGTGCTGGCCAAGGAGCCTTGGCACGTTGGTACAGAACACCTTGTAGATGATACATACTACTGCCACTGAGCATAAGTGGTTGTTGGGGTGCCAATAAAGCATGTAGCTTTATCCTGGATGGTGTTGAACCTCTTGAGTGTTGTTGGAGCTGCACTCATCCAGGAAAGTGGAGACACTCCTGTCTCATGCCTTGCAGACTGGTGAGACTGACCTCTGAGGAGAGATTGAGTCAGTTAGGGTTATATTCGCTGGAGTTCAGAAGAATGGGAGAGGATCTCGTAGAAACCTATAAAAGTCTAACAGATCTAGACAGGGTGGATGGAGGAAGGATGCTCACGATGGCGGGGGAATCCAGATGGAGGAAGGATGCTCACGATGGCGGGGGAATCCAGAACCAGGGGCTATAGTCTGAGGATACGGGGTAGACTATTGAAGACTGAGATGAGGAGATTTATCACATGGCTAAATCGCTGGCTTTGGAAGCAGACCAAGGCAAGCCAACAGCACTGTTCAATTCCTGTACCAGCCTTCCCGAACAGGCGCCGGAATGTGGCGACTAGGGGCTTTTCACAGTAACTTCATTTGAAGCCTACTTGTGACAATAAGCAATTTTCATTTTCATATCTCTTCACCCAGAGAGTGAAGAAATGGACAGGAAATGGCAGGTAATGTGCACATGATTGTCTGTTAAACCTCCCATTGCTGGTGGTGTTGAACCTGAGAAAATTCTACTCTTTCACCCATTAGGTGCATTTACCTATTGTGTAGTTGCATATGGGCAAAGTATCGCCATTATATGAAATTAAGTGGCTGTGCACAGTCTGGTGAATGACAATGTCAATGTAACATAAGGTTCAAAATCCTCCTCCAGATACCAGGCCCTAAGAGGGCGACTGTGTACTTCTATTGGATTCGCGCTGCCTTCTGCGGTATGGCAGACCAGGGGCGAAATTCTCCCGAAACGGCATGATGTCCGCCGACTGGCGCCCAAAACGGCGCCAATCAGACGGGCATCGCGCCTCCCCAAAGGTGCGGAATGCTCCGCATCTTTGGTGGCCGAGCCCCAACATTGAGGGGCTAGGCTGACGCCGAAGGAATTTCCGCCCCGCCAGCTGGCGGAAAAGGCCTTTGTTGCCCCGCCAGCTGGCGGGGAAATGACATCTCCGGGCGGCGCATGCGCGGGAGCGTCAGCGGCCGCTGACAGTTTCCCACTCATGCGCAGTGGACGGAGTCTCTTCCACCTCCGCCATGGTGGAGACCGTGGCGGAGGCGGAAGGGAAAGAGTGCCCCCACGGCACAGGCCCGCCCGCGGATCGGTGGGCCCCGATCGCGGGCCAGGCCACCGTGGGGGCACCCCATGGGGGCACCCCCCGGGGCCAGATCGCCCCGCGGCCCCCCAGGACCCCGGAGCCCGCCCACGCCGCCTTGTCCCGCCGTTCAAAAGTTGGTTTAATCCACGCCGGCGGGACAGGCAATTTATCGGCGGGACTTCTGCCCATCCAGGCCGGAGAATCGAGCGCGGGGACCCGCCAACCGGCGCGGCGCGATTCCCGCCCCCGCCGAATATCTGGTGCCGGAGACTTCGGCAACCGGCGGGGGCGGGATTCACGCCAGCCCCCGGCAATTCTCCGACCCGGCGGGGGGTCGGAGAATGACGCCCCAGGAAACACTCCCGCTCTTACCGCCTAGCATCAGGCATGTTGGAACAAAACAAAAATTCAAATTTTGTAATGTATAATAAAAGTATAATACGTATCAATCAATCTGTGCATGGGATCAACCTCCAGCCTCCAATTTCATTAAGAACCCTCTTATTTATTTCACAATCCTGAATTTGAGTGAAATTAAAGGTTTCTGCTAAAGGTTTCTCAATCTGCTTCACTCTTTGCTGTGACTTATGCATCATTACTGAAATATATTGCATGACCCACAGTTGGATGAATGACATTTTTGTCAAGTGACTCTTGAGAGCTGGGAAAGAAGCATTATTGTAAGGATACCATCATTATTAGACACTTTCCTGCTATTCCTGCAGAGCAAGAAATTTTATATGCAATTACCAATTGAATATCATCTCACCCACTGTCATAATTGATTGATTTGCAGGAAGAGGGCTATTTAATGTCATTTGTATGAAAAATATAGCTCTATAACTGTTGTTCATGGGATAGATCATCTTTGGTTATCCAGGACCAGAACACTGAAGGAATGCAGATGTTAGCAGCATTTTTCTTATAGCACAATTGGACATGAATTTTAACAACAAATTATTTTCCAGTGATGTTTTCACTCACCACCCCCCCCCCCCACTCACTCCCTCTCCCCATCCCTGCCCCCACCCCCCCATTTTTATTCATTTGGGATTCACTTTACTGATCAACAAAATACTTTTTAAGTATCAGAGTGTTGAGAAATTCATTCAGAAAAGGTTTCGTGGAACATTTGTGAGATGAACTGCTTCACTGAGTTTCCATCGAATTGTTTGTGCAAAACATTTAGCATCAGAGTTTCTACTCGAGAGGTTGGAAAAGGTGATTTTGGTGATAACACATGGATAATTCTGCCTGATGTACATTGTTCCAGCTCTGTATTTTTCTGCAATGCTCTGGTGGTAATCTTTGGCAGCCAAGCAGAGATCAAAATATGTAATTTTAATAAGTTTCACAAGTCACAAATGAGCCCTTTGACTTGTGTAAAAAAGTTAGCAAATGGTATTGTCAGGAGAGAACAGTGTACGATAATGAGATCAAAACTGCAAAGAAAACATCATAGTGATCCTCCTAAGTAATATTTGGATCTGAAAAATATATGGGGGGGCTCACCTACCTTGGGTCCCCATCAAGGAGCTGCATTCAAATCTAGAGTGGTTGGAGAATTGGCACCATTTGTCAATCTCACTCTCACTCACATTCCTTTTGAGTGTGGATTGGAAGTAGTAAATTTAACCTAAATGGCCATGTTCTTCGCATGATATGCAACCTGGGCTAAAATTCAAAGAACTGAAGATTGATCCTCAGCTGAATATTGGGTCCAATTCTGGGCACCACATTTAGGAAGGATGTCAAGCCATTGGAAAGGTTGTAGAGCAGATTGACTAAAGTAAAATACTCTGCAAGGTGGAAATCATGAAATAAAAACAGAAAATGCTGGAAATGCTCAGCAGATCAGACAGCATCCATGGAGAGGAAAACAGAAGCTGGGATTTCTGGTCCCGCCACATCAGAACTCACTATTCCTTCCTTCCATGCCCACTCTCAGTTTACTCATTAACTCGACAACATTAACCCTTCCCTTGCATGTTCTCCTGGACATTCAACGCAGAACAATACTTTTCACGGTACCTCGGTACACGTGACATTAAATCTAAACCAATAAATCTAAATCTATTCCCCCTCCCAGCTTGCATCTTCCTCTTCTACTTAGTCCTTTACCCAAATTCCCTCCCTTACTCCTTCCTCCCGATAACACCCACATGCATCCTTCTCCCCTGTTACCCCTTCCTCCCCTGACATCTTCACCTCTACGAGTTCCCTCCCCCTTCGTAGCTTCCCCCCTTTCTCCCCAGACTTTTCTCTTTCACCCCACACCAAACATAAGAACATAAGAACATAAGAGCTAGGAGCACGAGTAGGCCATCTGGCCCCTAGAGCCTGCTCCACCATTCAGTAAGATCATGGCTGATCTTTTGTGGACTCAGCTCCACTTTCCGGCCCGAACACCATAACCCTTAATCCCTTTATTCTTCAAAAAACTATCTATCTTTATCTTAAAAACATTTAATGAAGGAGCCTCAACTGCTTCACTGGGCAAGGAATTCCATAGATTCACAACCCTTTGGGTGAAGAAGTTCCTCCTAAACTCAGTCCTAAATCTACTTCCCCTTATTTTGAGGCTATGCCCCCTAGTTCTGCTTTCACCCGCTGGTGGAAACAACCTGCCCACATCTATCCTATCTATTCCCTTCATAATTTTATACATTTCTATAAGATCCCCCCACAGCCTCCTAAATCCAACGAGTACAGTCCCAGTCTACTCAACCTCTCCTCGTAATCCAACCCCTTCAACTCTGGGATTAACCTAGTGAATCTCCTCTGCACATCCTCCAGTGCCAGTACGTCCTTTCTCAGGTGAGGAGACCAAAACTGAACACAATACTCCAGGTGTGGCCTCACTAACACCTTATACAATTGCAGCATAACCTCCCTAGTCCTAAACTCTATCCCTCTAGCAATGAAGGACAAAACTCCATTTGCCTTCTTAATCACCTGTTGCACCTGTAAACCAACTTTTTGCGACTCATGCACTAGCACACCCAGGTCTCTCTGTACAGCGGCATGTTTTAATATTTTATCATTTAAATAATAATCCCTTTTGCTATTATTCCTACCAAAATGGATAACCTCACATTTGTCAACATTGTATTCCATCTCCCAGACCCTAGCCCATTCACTTAACCTATCCAAATCCCTCTGCAGACTTCCAGTATCCTCTGCACTTTTTGCTTTACCACTCATCTTAGTGTCGTCTGCAAACTTGGACACATTGCACTTGGTCCCCAACTCCAAATTATCTATGTAAATTGTGAACAATTGTGGGCCCAACACTGAACCCTGAGGGACACCACTAGCTACCGATTGCCAACCAGAGAAACACCCATTAATCTCCACTCTTTGCTTTCTATTAATTAACCAATCCTCTATCCGTGCTACTACTTTACCCTTAATGCCATGCATCTTTATCTTATGCAGCAATCTTTTGTGTGGCACCTTGTCAAAAGGCTTTCTGGAAATCCAGATGTACCACATCCATTGGCTCCCCGTTATCCACCGCACTGGTAATGCCCTCAAAATTCCACTAAATTAGTTAGGCACAACCTGCCCTTTATGAACCCATGCTGCATCTGCCCAATGGGACAATTTCCATCCAGATGTCTCGCTATTTCTTCCTTGATGATAGATTCCAGCATCTTCCCTACTACCGAAGTTAAGCTAACTGGCCTATAATTACCCACTTTCTGCCTACCTCCTTTTTTAAACAGTGGTGTCACGTTTGCTAATTTCCAATCCACCGGGACCACACCAGAGTCCAGTGAATTTTGGTAAATTACCACTAGTGCATTGCAGATTGATTTTGAATGGAGCATGTATCATGGTTTGAACAAATCTCTCTGCGAATACACTGGTGAATGGGTGCTAGAGTGCTGAGCTGATGTGATGAATTCCATTACGTCTCAAAAGATTCTCAAACTCCTGCGAGACAAATTGATGTCCATTGTCTGATACAAATTGTTTTAGTAACGTGGAACAACCAAACATTTCTCTTAGCCTTTGAATTGTACACTCAGCAGTAAGAGAGAACATTACTGAAACGTCTGGGCATTTGGAATGAGCAACCACACCCACCATGAATTTTGTTTCTTCAAATGGAGCAGGGAAAATCATCATGGATCGCTACCAAAGGTTTCCAGGCCAATTCCATGGATAGAGGGGGGCCAGTTGAGGCATGTTTCTCACACTCTGGCATGAAGAACAATATTTTGTCTTGGCTTCACTAGCTTGGTCCAGGTCAGGCCACTAAAAATAACTTCTTGCAGTCTCCTTCATGCAAACTATTCCACAGGGGTCCGGAATGCAGTTGCGCCAACATTGCTTTGGGGCAGGCGAGTTATTATTCCACCAACATTGAGGAAACCAAACATCCTGAAGTGACTAATAACTCCACTCTCCTGGAACGCAAAGGTGAAGGTTCAGTGAGACTTTAAAGTCTGGAAAAAGTTGCCGTGACTTTGGATAATGTTGGGTCCACTCGGGTGGCCTTCTTGATTTGGACTGAAGTGATGGGTGTGTTCACCAGGTGTACAAAGTAGAAATTCTTTTTCTGAGCATTGTCCCTATGGCTGACTGGTAGGGACAGCTCCAAAAGACCACCCACATTGCCACGCAAGGTAGATGTTCGATATTTGAAGTATTTATTCGATATTTAAGCAAATATGCCTGAGCACTCAATATCAAAGCGCAACGCAGCATCCTGCTTGCAGTTAAAGAAGGAATGCCTGTACGTGGACTGAATATTGAGGTGAGTGGTCAATGATCTGCTAGGAGCATAAATTCTCTGTCCAACAGGAATTGATGAAACTTCTAGATTCTAAAAATGATTCCCAGTGCTTCGAGTTAGATTTGAGCCTATTGGCTCCCTGCTTTACTTAAAGTCAGTGAAGCGAATGCTATGGGCCTCTCCATACCGGAGAGCATTATGTGTGAGACAACTACCCCAACTCCAAGGACAATGTAACAAATGTAAGTTGCAGAGGCAAGGAGGGGTCAAATTGCGTCGGTACCTCGGGATCTGTTCATGCTGATTGAGCCTTCTTGATTTCAGCATCACAGCCTTCTGTCCACTTCCAGAAACAGAAGGTAATGCAGGGTTATCAGCTGTGGAATAAATCTCCTGCAATAATTCAGCAGCCCCAAGAACGAACGTAGCGGGTGTGGTGAACCACTGTAATAGGAGCTGTAAGGTAGGACCTGCACTACAGGTTCGCCGGTAGCTCCTGCCGGTTGGCTCCGCCCACGGAGAACTGTATAAATATGTATGACCTCCAGTGCCCTGTCATTTCGCCAGCTGCAGCAGGAGGCCACACATCTGACTGTAATAAAGCCACAGTTGTACCCAACTTTAGTCTTTGTGCAATTGATCGTGCATCAATTTATTACAGTCAGATTTTCCACAGAATGGATATTCGAATTAAGCCCGATCGCCTGCAGCTGGATCCGCACTCGCCCGATGCCAGGAAAGACTTTACTCACTGGCTAGCATGTTTCGAGGCTTACATCAACGCGGCGGACCCCGCGCCAACGGAGGCTCAGAAGATAAACGTCCTGTACTCCAGACTGAGCTCCAGCGTGTTCCCGTTGATCCAAGACGCCACGAATTACACAAAAGAAATTGAACTCCTCAAAGAACACTACGCGCAGAAGACGAACACGCTCTTCGCCAGGCACGTACTTGCCACTCGCTCGCAACTACCTGGTGAGTCCATCGAAGACTTCTGGCGGGCCCTAATCCCACTCATCCGGGACTGTGACTGTCAAGCCGTCACGGCCGCCGAACACTCGAATCTCCTCATGCGTGATGTCTTCGTGACGGGGATTGCGTCGGACCGCATCCGAGAACGATTGCTGGAAGGGGCCACGCTCAAACTGGCGGAGATGAAAACCTTGGCGCTCTCCATGATGGTCGCGCCCCATAACGTACAATCGTACCTCTCCTGCTGCCCACCCTTCTACTCCTTCCTACCCCTCCTGGACCCCACACACAACCACCTCAGCCGGGCCCTGATTTCGCAATACGCCTGCGCTGTACACCGATCCGCGCATCCCGGGGGTCCCCGCTGCTACTTCTGCGGTCAGCAGAAGCACCCCCGCCAACACTGCCTGGCCCGCACTGCCGTTTGTAAAGCCTGCAGTAAAAAGGGCCACTTTGCGGCTGTGTGCCAGGCCCGCGCAGTTCTGCGATCGCGCCCGCTATCGCCCCCTCCCCCACGCCAGACGTACAATGGGTGCCGCCATCTTCTCCGCCCGGGTCCATGTGCGACCAATGGGCACCGCCATCTTGTCCCGACCCCGCAATGTGCGCACCATGGGCGCCGCCATCTTGTCCCAACACTACAATGTGCGCACCATGGACACCGCCATCTTGCCTCCACAGGGTCTCCGGACATCCCGACATCCGAACCGCACACGCTCGCCACCCGAATCATCCGATGGCTACCCGCAGCTCGCTTCGATGATGCTGGACCAATCTCGCCCGCACAACCTGGCCACCGCGTCGACGATGATTAAAATCAACGGCCACGCGACCTCGTGCCTGCTGGACTCCGGGAGCACCGAAAGATTCGTTCACCCAGATACGGTAAGGCGCAGCTCCCTCGCGGTCCACCCTGCCAATCAAAGGATCTCCCTAGCCTCCGGATCCCACTCTGTCCCGATCAGAGGCTTTTGTACAGTCACCCTCACGGTCCAGGGCATAGAATTTAGTAACTTCCGCCTCTATGTCCTTCCTAATCTCTGCGCTGCACTCCTGTTGGGCCTGGACTTCCAGTGCAACCTCCAGAGCCTCACCCTCAAATTCGGCGGGCTCTTACCCCCCCTTAACGTTTGCGGCCTCGCGACCCTCAAGGTCGATCCCCCTCCCTTTTTGCCAATCTAACTGTGGATTGCAAGTCCGTTGCCACTAGGAACAGACGGTACAGCACCCAGGACAAGACCTTCATCAGGTCCGAAGTCCAGCGGCTGCTGAAGGAGGGTATTATTGAGGCCAGCAACAGCCCCTGGAGAGCCCAAGTGGTAGTGGTTAAAACTGGGGAGAAACACAGGATGGTTGTGGACTACAGCCTGACCATCAATCGGTACACGCAGCTCGATGCGTAACCCCTCCCACGCATATCTGATATGGTCAATCAGATTGCGCAGTACCGGGTCTTCTCAACAATTGACCTGAAATCCGCCTACCACCAGCTCCCCATCCGGAAGTCGTACCGGCCATACATGGCCTTCGAGGCTGATGGTCGCCTCTACCACTTCCTTAGGGTCCCTTTCGGTGTCACAAATTGTGTCTCGGTCTTCCAATGGGAGATGGACCGAATGGTCAACCAGTACGGTTTGCAGGCCACCTTTCCGTACTTAGATAATGTCACCATCTGCGGCCATGACCAGCAGGACCACGATGCCAACCTCGATAAATTCCTCCGCACTGCCACTCTTCTCAACCTGACCTATAACAAAGAGAAGTGTGTGTTCAGCACAACCCGCTCAGCCATTCTCGGCTATATAGTCCAAAATGGACTTCTCGGGCCCGACCCCAAGCGAATGCGCCCCCTCATGGAACTTCCCCTCCCACACTGCCCCAAGGCCCTCAAACGCTACCTGGGGTTCTTTTCCTACTACGCTCAGTGGGTCCCAAACTATGCGGACAAGGCCCGCCCACTCATTCAGTCCACCTAATTCCCCCTTGCGGCCGAGGCACAACATGCTTTCGCCCGCATCAGAGCAGACATCGCAAAGGCCGGGATGCGTGCAGTGGACGAGTCACTGCCTTTCCAATGGAAAAAAACGCTTCATACGTCGCCCTTGCCGCCACTTTAAACCAGGCAGGCAGGCCCGTGGCTTTCTTTTCCCGCACCCTTCATGCCTCTGACCATCTGGGGAACCACCCAGGCATAGGATATTGTTCAGTACTTCATTTAATTCACAATGTCCAGTGAGATTTTTAAGTGCTGTAGTATACTGCGCAATTGTTTTCCCCATTCATAAATTTCTTTTGTGAAACCGTAATCTTTCTGCTTTGACAAGTCGCTTAGGGGAAAAATGTGTCTCTAAGACTTTAACAATGTGATGGTGCCAGGTTTGTCAGGCTGCACCAATGTTCGTAATAAGCCAAAGGTTTTGGCGCCCATCACACTTTCTATCCTTTACTATTCCAGTTGCAAAGACAAAAAACTCAATGTTCAGTGTAAGAGCTCCATTGTTGAACAGTGGGGTGAATGATCTGCCTCCCCACCCATGTGTTTCTCGGTGGCACGCCGTCGCTGGTAGCGGGATTCTCCGTTCTGCCGCTGGCCAATGGGATTTTCCATTGTAGCCCCCCAACGCCGCCGGGAAACCCACTGGGGAGCTGCTGGTGAATTGGAGAATTCACCCCAGTGTCATCGAAATGTCCCATAGGTCCGGTAAGTGTAGTTATTTTCAGCCTTTTATTTCATCCTCTTAGTCAGTTAATGTGTTGCTACTTTAAGAGCTGTTAGTGCTCTCGGGGCGGCATGGTGGCACAGTGGTTAGCACTGCTGCTTCACGGCACCGAGGACCAGGGTTCGATCCTGGCCCCGGGTCACTGTCCTTGTGGTGTTTGCACATTCTCCCCGGGTTTGCGTGGGTCCCACCTCTGTGATGATATGCATAAAGAAAGATTGTGCATAATGTTATGCACGACCTCAGACCACTAGGTGGCAGTGCAAACCCACCACGTGACCTTGTGGCTGGGGTGTTGGGAGTAGGTTGTGCTGGAGGATAGACGTATTTTGCAGTAGTTCTACAACAGTTAATTAGTGTTAGCAGTTTATTGTTTTATTTATCCTAGTTATCTTAACACACAGTTGTTTCATAATAATTTATTTAAACTAGATGTTCTGCAGTTCATCATTCACTTCGGCCAGTTTACAGAACATGACAACCCCCTCAATCCAAAGATGTGCAGGGTAGGTGGATTGGTCACGTTAAATTGCCCCTTAATTGGAAAATAAAAACAATTGGGTACTCTAATGTTATTTAAAAAAAGAGTTGTTAGTACTCTCACCATGTTCTTCCCACCCGACTGCCTCTGCAGTTGTCTGCTGAACTACCTGTGCTTTGTGGAGTTTGGCTGGCTCCCCATTGTGGCTGCTCCTTTGTTTCGAAACATTTCAAAACTTCTTTGTTCCTGTTTGAAGCACAGCAGCAATCTCTTCTCTTTTATTCTGTTCGATTCTGAGGTTTATTTTTCCGAACCTGGCAGGGACTTTCGCTTTCTGTTTCCCCCGCTTTTTTCAGGATACCTGGGGATTGACCACTTTGTTCCCCTTCAGGCACGCTAAACTTTTAAAACTTCTTGTTTCTTTTCAAAAATCACTGCAGCAATTGCAGCCCATAAACTCTACAGGGTTTTCATTTATTTGTTTTGTTGCTCCTCAAACTTGGGTCAACCAGCGTTCCGGACAAAACTCTCAAATTATCGTACAACCGTACTAAATTACCACATAAGTATCAAAACTTCAATACATAAAGAGTTACACAAAGTATCAAAACTTTGTTCTACAGAAAGGTATAAAATCTCACAGCTTGGACCTAAATACCACCAGTTAAGAGACGAGATGCTCAGACCTAATGCTCTACTTCTTACCATGGTTATTTCTGAGGATATCGTTCCAGATAGACGTTGCGTCTATCCCTGCTGGTATGACTCCCACACATTGGGGCCAATACTGACATACCCCCTACTACAAAGTGCCGTCTCAGCTGGTTTCGGGAGGGGGGGGGGCGTCGCCAGGGCCCTTAAACACATCCCCCCACAGGAGACCTCCTCTACCTGTAACCACTCCGACTCCCTGTCCCCCCACCACCTCTGCATTTGCTGCCCAATAGTAATACAGCAAGTTTGGAAGCTCCAGCCCCCTCCACCCGTTGTCCTCTTTGCAAAAAATGCCCTCCAGATCCTGGGCATCTCACCTGTCCATACAAATTCCGAGATTAATTTATCTACCCTCCGAAAGAATGCCTTTGGAAGGAATAGCGGAAGGGACTGGAAAACAAATAAAAACCTTGGGAAAATGTTCATCTTTGCGGTCTGCACCCTCCCTATAAGGACAGTGGTAGGGCATCCAACCTCTTCAAACCCCCTTTTACCGCCTCTACAAACTGGACAAATTCCTCTTTAGCATCGTGGCCCAGTCATGGGTCACCTGAATTCCCAGATACCGAAACCTTATCTTGGCCAGCTTAAATGGCAAGACTCCCAAATTCACACTCTTCCCCTGGGCGTTCACCGGGAATTCCTCAAACTTTGCCACGTTCAGTTTATACCCGGAAAAGGCGCCAAACTTCCCTAGTAGGTCTATTGTTTCCCCTATACGCTCCGGCGGATTCTAAATATATAACAACAAATCATCTGTGTACAATGATACCGTATGCTCCCTACCTCCCCTTACAATGCCCTTCCACTCTCTTGATGCTCGGCACACAATGGCCAAAGACTCAATAACAAGCACAAACAGCAGCAGGGACAGTGGACATCCCCATCTTGGGCCCCTAAGCAGCCTAAAATATCTCAAACTCATCATGTTCATCCTCATGCTTGCCGTGGGGACAGCATATAGCAAACACACCCACAAAATGGACCTTGGCACAAACCCAAACCGACCCAGGATCTCAACAGGGCTCTCCATTCTACCCAGTCAAAAGCCTTCTCTGCGTCCATTGAATTAATATCTTCCAGCGCTTTACCCCTAGACAGAGTCATCATCAGTCAGTCTCCAGATTCAGCTTCCCTCCTCATGTTGCTCGATATCTACCATCCCTGAACAAAACCTGTCTGATCCGCAGAGACCCCCTCTGGCACACACCCCTCCAATCGCCTTGCCAGCACCTTCGCCATCAGTATTTAACAGGCAGAAGAGCCTGTAAGACCCACACTTTGCTGGATCCTCATCCTTCTTTGGGATCAAAGAGATCGTTGCCTGCGCCAGCATGGCCGGCGGCTCCCTCCATGCCAATGAATCACTTTACAATCCAGCAAATGGGGCGCCAACTCTGCCAAAAACTACTGGAAAGCCATCTTGCCCCTTCCCCATCTGCATCAACCCGACACACTCCATTATTTCTGAAATCCCAATGACGCCTCCAATCCCTGCAGCAGGATTCTCCGTTTCTGAGACTAAGATTTGACACCAACGCAGAATTCGTGGACTTTCATGACAGAAAAACAGGCGCCATACCTGGACCGATTCCGCTTCTGTTACGGGGCTAGCACCGGCGCCACGTTTCAATGAGAAACGGTGCCAGATTTGCCAGCTCCGCGATTGACACTCAGGAGGCTGACAAGCTGCAGCTACATACACACTTCACTCCCCACACACACACCATCCCAGCCAACAAGATGGCAGCAAGGAGAGTGGCCCGAAAACTCACCGACGCCGAGTTGAAGACCCTCTTGGACGCGGTGGAGCAGAGGCGGTTGACCATTTACCTCGGCACAGGAAGGAGGCTGCGATCTGCCGCCGTTCGTCATGTGTGGGCGGGAGAAGACAGGAGGGGGACCGCAGAACCTGCGGTCCCTCACAATGGCTGAACCAACAGGCCTATCTATAGTGGAGATTCAGTCGCAGAACCAGGGACTGCATGAGGTGTTGCCGGCGAGCATCCAGTGGAGGAGACCAATAGCATAAGTAGCAGCAGGTGATGCCGACTGTGTGTGCCACCCAGGTGGCGTCCACGGTGGAGGCATTGGGGGCAATAGTTTTGGCGAGGGATCAGCATGTCCAAGGCCTGGGCATTCTAAACAGGCGCTGGCCGAGGCCCAGGACAGGGTTGCCATCTCACAGGCATATCCCAGAGCCACTTGGAAATTGCAGCGGCGCACCTGAGCATGGCCCAGTCACAGCAGGCCATGGCTAGGAATGTTGGCAACATTGTCCAGGCACTGGCCGACATGGCAGATGCAGAGGGAGGTGATCCAGTACCAGAGGGAGATGGCGCAGTCACTGGCTGATGTGACACAAACCCCCAATGTGGTGGCACAATCGCAGCGTGACATGGCGCAGTCGCAGACAGAGATGGTCCAGTCCCTGTGCTCCATGGGTGCAAGTGTGCGGACCCTGGTCGGGACCAGAGCAGGCCTCCATGACTGGCAGCACCAGGTCATGGGGGAGCCTCAGGGGATAGCTCCACTCGTACCCCTGTCCCATGGAGTAGCACCCCGAGGGAGGAGCAGATGATGGCGCCCGTGCTGGTGACTCCCGCAGGGCAGGTGCCAGTACACCGCAGCACCTCGGACTCCCCTACCCCTCCTGTCCCTGGTACATCTGCTGGACAGCGGCAGAATGGGGTGGCACGAACCACCCAGGATACCCAAGCAGCAGCCGGCCCATCCAGGCCTGTTCACCCCAGAAGATGCCCGCCAACGGGGACACAGGTTGTAGGGGGGGAAATCACAGCAGGCCACCTTCCACTCCTGCTGTACCATCTGGGGAACCACTTAGGCATAGCGTTGGGCCCGTAAGGCCAGGAAACTAGACACCAGTTAAGTTGTCACAGGTGCAGGGCACAGTTTAGTTATAAGGGCTAGGGCACAAATCTGTACATATTTCTTAACATTAAAAACATTTGACCACTGTTACAGCCTGCCTCGGTGCTCTGTCCGATGGGGGCCAAAACCAAAGCCTCCAAGCAGGAGCCACCTGGTGTGCGACTGATCAGCTCATGCCTGCCACCGGAAGTCCCAGCTGCTTTTTCAATTAACTTTCTTCCATCATAAGGTCAGAAGTGGAGATGGTCATTGATGATTGAGTGTGGTGGAAGGGTGATGCATTAAGCGTCAAGAACCACAAAGACATGTGAGACTTTAACCAAGGCTTTAATACATTACATAGGAAGCTTACCTGACACAGATGACCCCAGACAAAATGGGTCAGGTCTCAGAAGCGGGGTCTTATACCTACTCCCGGGGGAGTGGCCAAGGCGGAGCTCTCCGTGGCCAGGTCAGGTTACATACAGGTGACCGAACCTCAACAGACCTACAGTACAATGCACAGTACAATACACAGGATTACAGGGCCACGTTACACACAACTATTATATAACTATGTACAATGCTAGGGAAGTACAGTGGTGTATCACCACAAAGGGGTAGCACGGTAGCATAGTGTTAGCACTGTGGCTTCACAGCTCCAGGGTCCCAGGTTCGATTCCCAGCTTGGGTCACTGTCTGTGCGGAGTCTGCACGTCCTCCCCGTGTCTGCGTGGGTTTCCTCTGGGTGCCCCGGTTTCCTCCCACAGTCCAAAGATGTGCAGGTTAGGTGGATTGGCCTTGCTAAATTGCCCTTAGTGTCCAAAAAGGTTAGGAGGGGTTATTGGGTTACGGGGATAGGGCGGAAGTGAGGGCTTAAGTGGGTTGGTGCAGACTCGATGGGCCAAATGGCCTCCTTCTGCACTGTATGTTCTATGTTCTATGTAATACTCTCCACTTGTCTGGATGAGTGCAGCTCCAACAACACTCAAGAAGCTCAACACCACCCAGGACAAAGCAGTCCGCTCGATTGGCATCCCATCCAGAAACATTCACTCTCTCTGCCGCTGATGCACAGTAGCAGCAGTGTGCACCATCTCCAAGATGCACTGCAGGAACTCACCAAGGTTCCTTAGAACATCTCTCATACCTGCGACCTTCAGGACAAGGGCAGCAGATGCATGGGAACACCACCACCTGCAAGTTCCCATCCAAACCACACATCATCCAGACTTGGAAATATATCGCCGATCATTTACGGTCACTGGGTCAAAACCTGGAACTCTCTCCCTAACAGACTGGGTGAGTGTACCTACACCATTTGGACTGCAGTGGTTCAAGAAGGCAGCTCACCACCACCTTCGCAGGGGTGATTAGGAATGGGCAATAAACGCGGGTCTAGCCAGCGACTCCCACATCCCACGAACAAATGTAAAAGATTTACAAAACCTGTACAAGAAATTATAGTGTCCAAGGCGTTTTGATCATTGTATAATGGCAATAATTATTTTTAAGTTTCTTAAATTAAATTCAAATTTTTCAGTGATTGTGCACCAAGGCCTGTGTGTATACTTCTTATATTAAAATGGCCAGTAGGAGATTCCCTAAAGGCTTACTGGGGATATGCACCATGTTGTATGTAATTAAATCATATCGGCAAGATGATCCCTGGTTTGATTCTACAGACAGAGATTTGAATTGTTTCTGGGTTCCACAACCTACCCGTGGGTGAAAGGTGGCACAATGGGATTTTCACAGGGTACGCCATCTAATTAAGGACAGCAGGCGGACTTTCAAAGTTGGAGGGACAATCCGAGACCTTCCAGCTTGAGAGGAACAGCAGGCAGTGGTGAAAGTGAAAATGGGTATGACACCTCTACCACTTATTTAATTCTTCAATTAAAAATAGATTCACCAGCCAGGACACTACTCAGTTGTATGGGGTATGCAGGGGTGTGTGATGTTCTTGTCGGATGGACTGATTTATATTACAAGAACACTTGTAGCTAAAGCTATCAATGATTTATTAACATTAACTGTGGGTCAAATATATACAAATAAACAGATGAATAAAAGTATGAACATGCATGAGCAGCCTCTCTCCCAACTCCCTAGTCAGTCTGAGGTCACCTGACTCTAACATTCACTTATATATTAATGAGACTCCTAGTGATCAATCGGTGAATTACAACACAACCGCGATATCACTGCAGGGGTAGGTGATGTGAAGGTGGGGAACCCCTCTACAGGGCATCTTGCACCCTGTGGCCTTTCCTACATACAGGAAGGACCTTTAGGCCTCCTGCCCCCCCCCCCCCCCCCCACCCCTCCCCACTCCCACCCTTTGCAGATTGCCTTCAGGTGCCTGGCTCCAGGCTACTTAGCTGGCCCCCACTGGCTCAAAATTCCAGGCAGCTTCCTTTATTTGGCCTCAATTTGGCTTTTAATGAGACTGATAGGCTAACTGCTCAGCTATCTGCTGCCGCTTGTGGATGGGTAGCTTTGCCAACTCCATCACACCTGTCGGAAAAAATGGCCCAGAAGGAGGATGGAGCCAGGGACCAGCATGCTGGCTGGAAGGGCTATAATCTTTGGCCCTGGCCCATCTCCAATCCTGGCTCCAACTGGGCCCGAAAGTCCAACCCAAAGTATCTGGTAAGTTAGCGAATTCCTGACAAAATAAACAGTTAATTTTCTACAATTGGCCATGCCACCACCAAGCTGGTGTAAAATAAATCAGCAGGATTTCTAATGCTAGATCCTATTTGTGCCCCCTGACGGAAATGCACAAGTGACTGCCGGATGATGACAGGACTAGGACTGCAAATTACCACTAACCCAGCTGTCGTTTACTGCCGAGGCTCATGCATGGTAAGTACCTGTCGCAAGAGGTTAGCAGGCTTGTAAAATGACAGTATTTTGGAAAGAAAAGGGAAGTGAATTTTTTTTAAATTGCCAGATTTGAAGTTAAATTGCCGTAAAATCAAAAAATAAAAAAATAAATAAACTAACAAATATGAAATAAATTTTGGGCTGAAGAAAGAACGGTTGCCCATGGTGATGCAGTATCCTGGCAACCAAATTTGTTTTCCTTGTGATGTGTGGATATATTAGAAGATGCAATTTTTGTACTTTTAACGCATTGAAATTTGACTTTTCCACAGGTTTGATATTATTTTGATGTTTCTGTAATGATACATTTGCATTTTGTACTTTTAATGACATTTCTCTCCCTTTTAACTGAACACAGTGTTCAGGGGATAAAGTAAAACCTGCCTCTTGATACTATGCAGTTTGTGAAGGCTAAAAATAGGCCAGTGAATAATTTATATTGCATGGACATTATTACACTGCCCTGGAGACCAAAACCATTTTGTAAGTTCAATGTAAAGTTATATTAGGTTTATGGGATCCAGGATCTGTAACCCGTATTTAAAGATTAATAATGGGCTGGACTCTCTGCCTCGCAATGCTGGAAACGCGAATCGCGATCGGGCAGAGAATTGGACGTCTAGCAAAAATCGAGGTACACGCCTGGTGCTGATTTTGGCGCCTCCCTAGTGACGAAAATGAGGTTTGTGCCCCGTGCCGCCAAGGGCATGCAAAACCAGCATTTGCATACATTTAAATCTAGCTAGTGGGTTGGATAAGTATGCTCCAGCCTTCAGCAACACTCTGCTTCTCTCGGGCGCGGTTTGCTACAAGTATTTGCAAACGGGGACTGGCTGCCATGGCTGCTGAGGGGGAGCGAGAAGGGAAGGAAACTTATAAAAGTGTTCAAGATTGTACTGCTTGCTGGGGGGTAGCTGCCCAGGCTGGAGGAGCGACTTGGTCACAGGTCGGTGGATACAGGATATCCCTCTCTGGATCGCGGCGGCCTGGCGCAGGCCGCCATTGCTGCAGTATTTGTTTTAAATGCACCGATTACAGGCCCCTGGCTGCTCACGTGTCTTATAAACGTTCAGAGTCTCTGGTGATGTGGAAGCCCACCTAGGCCACCGCTCTGGAAACCCTCACACCCCAGCTGTGTCATCAACGGTATGGACGTGGCCAAGTCCAATCTGTGGCCCACCAGGTGCTGCCACTCCTCAGCTCACCCAAACAAAGGACACATGCACGGTGGTCTTTGGCACCCTCCCTGGCACACTGCGCTCTCAGGGCATAGGCCTCAACAATGACACTATCAGATAGCTAGGGCAGCACGGTGGCACAGTGGTTAGCACTGCTGTCTCACAGCACTAAGGACCCGGGTTCAATTCTAGCCTTGCGTGGCCGTCTGTGTGGAGGTTGCACGTTCTCTCTGTTTCTGCATGGGTTACCTCTGGGTGCTCCGATTTCCTCCGACAGAAAAAAGATGTGCTGGTTAGGTGGATTGGCCATGCTTAATTGCCCCTTAGTGTCCAAAGAAAGGATGGATTGGGTTACGGGGATAGGGTGGGGACGTAAGCCTGGTGGTATGCTCTTTTGGAGGGTTGGGCAAACTCAATCGGCCGAATGGCCTCCTTCTACATTGTAGGGGATCCATGAACTAAGTTGACACCCCTCAGGACGACCAGAGTATCCAACCCCTGCCTGTCCACCGTGGCCCTACTCCCATCCATCCTGCCCCTGGTCAGGTTGTTACCATGTCTGTGTCACACCCAGGACCCACATCACACTGCAACAAAGCTCCCAGCAGCCACATACTTCCCTCGCTCACCCCTTTCAGCCCACACACAAGCCTCTAAGCATGGAGGCAATTGGTGTCACACCGTGACTCTTTCCACCAACCAGCTGCCAGATAAAACATGTCCTACCCAATGAGGAAACCCCCAGTAGACCCCACTGGGGAAACAGGACAGTGGCCACAGAGCCTATCGACGACACAGGTGACAGAGCACTGGTACGGGTTGACAGGGAAGGGTGGTAAGGACAGAGGCTCCCTGATGCCACTCGCTGCTAGGGATTGTGGTGCAGTGTGGAAGGCAACATAAAGGGGTGAGTGGCTGAGGGGTGGGGGCCATGTGGAGGGTGGAACTGATGCAACTCAGGGTCACCATGTAGTCTGTTGGATTTGGATGGGCAAGGGTATACTCGTCTTGCTAACATGTCTTCTCTTTTCTCCCCCTGCACAGAATGAATTTTGGAGAACAGCCAGGAACGCTCGCTGTCTACCTGGTCGCAGCTGCTGTTGTGGACGGACGGAGGCTGGACGTACAGGGCCTGCTGGGGGAGGATCCTGCACAAGAGGAGCCTGTCCTAGAAGAGCAGGGTTCTGCCAGTCAGTCTCGAGTGTGTAATCCATCCAACAGGCCGAGGAGGTGTGAAGGACCTGTTTGAGGGCGAGTGTTTTACATCGACGCCTGTCCTTCGAGGAGGTGCCAGACCGCGTGCTGCCACTGACTCCGGTTCAACAGGGAGACTTTGCACCACTTGTGCCAGATGGTGATGCACCTGGCACAGCTGGGGTGTGGAGGAGGACACCCGTTCCCGGTGGCCACCTTGAATTGTTATACTTCTGTGTCTTTCCAGGGGCCGAGCGGGGACTTGTCTGGATTATTGCAGACATCTGCACTCAGGTGTATCCATTCTGTTATGGATCCCTCTGCGCCCGAGAATTGGACTATATAATCTTCAGTCTGGACCAGGTCCAGGGGGTGATCGATGGCACACATATCCCCCATGAGCACTGGCTCATCAGGGGTTGCCTTTCATCAATAGGAAGGGATTGCATTCTCTGAATGTGCAGTTGGTCTGACCACCAGCTGATACTCAGGCAGCGCGCACGACACATCCATCCTGGCGAACTCATCAGTACCCAGCACCTTCATGGTGCTCCCTCCGGTGTGAGGTTGGTTCTTGGGCGATAAGGGTTACCTGCTGAGGTCTTGATCAATGACTTAGACCGGCGCGGAGACCCATTGTAACGACGCTCATGCAGGAACCAGGAGTGTCATTGAGCGATGCATTGGCGTCTTCAAGATACACATCCGATGCCTGGATCGTTCTGGTGGGGTTGTCCAATATAACCCCAGGAGGATCTCTCAACATGTGCTGGCCTGCTGCATCCTACACAACATTGCACAGCAGAGTGCTGACATGCTAGAGGAGGAGGAAGAACTCCAGGGCTCATGTGATGAGGAGGATGGCCAGGAAGAACCGAGCTTGGAGCTTGGGCTGGCACAGCAGGCTGCACAACCTGTGCTCCATGGCCTCTGCACATGGGACAACCTCATCACCTCCAACTGAGAGGCCGTACCACCGGCAGCTCCACCCATCTCCGCATACCCCCTTCCCGATAGTGCCCCTTTCCTGCTCACAACCTTCCCTGTCCCTCCTCGCTTCGCTGCACCTCCCCTGTCCCTCCTCCCTTCACTCTACCTCCGCTGCACCTTCCCTGTCCCTCCTCCCTTCACTGCACCTTCCCTGTCCCTCCTCCCTTCACTCTACCTCCCCTGTCCCTCCTCCCTTCACTGCACCTCCCCTGTCCCTCCTCCCCTCACTCTACCTCCCCTGTCCCTCCTCCCTTCACTGCACCTCCCCTGTCCCTCCTCCCCTCACTCTACCTCCCCTGTCCCTCCTCCCCTCACTGCACCTCCCCTGTCCCTCCTCCCCTCACTGCACCTCCGCTGTCCCTCCTCCCTTCACTCTACCTCCCCTGTCCCTCCTCCCTTCACTGCACCTCCCCTGTCCCTCCTCCCCTCACTGCACGCCCCCTGTCCCTCCTCCCTTCACTGCACCTCCCCTGTCCCTCCTCCCCTCACTGCACGCCCCCTGTCCCTCCTCCCTTCACTCCACCTCCCCTGTCCCTCCTCCTCTCACTGCACCCCCGTCCCTCCTCCCCTCACTGCACCTCCCCTGTCCCTCCTCCCTTCACTGCACCTCCCCTGTCCCTCCTCCCTTCACTGCACCTCCCCGGTCCCTCCTCCCTTCACTGCACCTCCCCTGTCCCTCCTCCCCTCACTGCACCTCCCCTGTCCCTCCTCCCTTCACTGCACCTCCCCGTCCCTCCTCCCTTCACTGCACCTTCCCTGTCCCTCCTCCCTTCACTCCACCATCCCAGTCCCTCCTCCCTTCACTTCACCTTCCCTCATCCCTCCTCTCTTCACTCTACCTCCGCTGTCCCTCGTCCCCTCACTGCACTCCCCCTGTCCCTCCTCCCTTCACTCCACCTCCCCTGTCCCTCCTCCCCTCACTGCACCTCCCCCTTTCCCTCCTCCCTTCACTGCACCTCCGCTGTCCCTCCTCCGTTCATTCCATCCAACCACCCCAGCTCCCCCTCCATACTCGCAGGGTCCTACCAGCATCACCACAGGGTGTTGGCCATAGGTAGACAGTATCAGTGGGCCTTGTCCACGGGACAAGGATGATGATGACTCGCGGTGAGATGAGTTCTAGTGTTCCTCATCAGTTGACAAAGTCTGACTCTTGCTTTCAATTTCAAATTCCACTGCCCGTCTGGATGATCTCTCCATGTGTGCTGACCATTCCATCGCACTGACCCATATTTCCATTGGTGGTGGGGGTGGGGGGCATGTTATGGAGATGGTGAGCGGTGACGGGTCACTCTGGGTGAGCTATCCAAAAGGCGGACTCATATTTCTGGCCCTATTCCCTGCCACCTCATTTCTTTTTAACATGGATTTTATTCTAAACGTATATAAAAGGTTACAAAACATAAACAATTTGGGGAACAAACTCCCCAACACAACTATACAGTTTATACAAATTTTCCCCTTTTTCACCCCCTCTCTCCCTCTCCCCCCACCCCCCCGTTCCCTGCCACCTCTGAGGGTAACTCCAGTTGGAGCGTTCAAGTGTCCAGCGGGCCCTGCCCCGTGCCATGCTTCACCACCTTCACCCCAACCCCCAAAATCACCCCACCCGACACACCATTTATACCCAGCCCAGCACGTCCCTCACACCCTTCAAAAAGGTGTTTAATGGTGACTATATATGTTGATGTGTCCTGAACCGTAACTCTAACCTATGTGCTGCACCTGTGCCGACTTAACTGGTACTTAACTCTCTAATTTTCCGTGCACTAACGCTCCTTTCAAGTGTGACCCAGACAGCACAACAGATGTTGAGACGACCTGTTGCATTTCTCACCCTCTGACCGGAGATGTCTTTGGCGACTGTCCTCTGCTGCACCTGGTCTGGCCGACTTTTGGGTGTCACAGGTGATGAAGTGCCGGCCTATGGTGCCTGCTGCCCATGAGGTGTGCCAGTGGCAGGTGGGGGGATGGGGGGGATTCAGAAGCGCTTAGGTGTCCCAGCACCTACCTTGCGGGAGGCATGGGCCACATAACTTCCTCCTCCCTTGGGGTACTCAATGACCCCTGGGCTATTCTATGGGACGGAGGTGAGGTTGGAGTGAGCTCCTGAGGCTCCACCATCACCTGGAGCTGCCGGTCCTGGAGGCCCGCCCTCCTGTGAACCAGGGTCTTGATGCCCTCAACCAGGGAATTCGGAGACGAGGACCTGTCCCTCAGCGAGTGAGTCCTTTCCCTCTGGCACTATGCAACGTCCCTCTGGGACTGTGCCATCTCTCTCTGGGACTGGTCCGTGTCCCTCTGGGACTGGCCCAGGTCAGTCAGCACCTGGCCAATGTTCCTGATGCCCTCAGCCAAGATCCTTGGTGAATGGGCTATGCTCTGGCTGGGGACAAGGTACCCCGGTCCGGCAGGCCTGGTTTGATGGTGATCCTGCAAGAAAAAGGACATGGTGAGATCTTGGGAAGGGATGGTCACTTGTTATAGGGATATTATTTTGCATTATGGGCTCACTTGATTGACATAGTATTTTGACCTCCATCTCAGAGATAGCCCTCTCCTCTAGCTCGTCATCTAATTCCAGCACCCTCTGCTCCATGGGGATGTGAGCCCTATGCTCCGGGACGGCCCCTTCAATCTTATCCCGCTCCTTTGATTGTGGCTGCCTTTTCCTCGGGAACACAAAGGAAATGATGAGATGCATGGAGGTGAGTTCAACGGAGCACCTGTGGATGGCGGCATGTGTGTGCAAGGCACCTGGCCAAAGAGGACAATATGGGTGCGAGAGTTTGAGTGGGATGTGTGGTGATGTGCATCACTGTAAATACACAAGGGGTTAATGTAAATACATGTAGGCTAGCTAGACACTAGAGGGAGCACCAGAGACATCACACACACACATTCAACCAATAGATCAGTTAGATAGGACACGCCCAATGGACATTCACGATACACACGGAGGTGACACGACCACAGGAGGGCTTTATACCAACCCATATATAAAGGACACCACACACATGATCTGCCTCTTTCCAGTGGAGACAGTCAGTGAGTACAGACAAAGGGTTGATTCAATATTACACCCACCACGTGGATTGCAGCAGCTGGTTAGTCAGTCTGGGTAGCTATAGTAGGATTAGCAGTAGTGTCGAACCCGAGTAATAGAAGTGTAAATAGTTTAATAGACGTTTTGAAGTTATCTCCACATCTGAACCTTCCTTTGTCAAGTGCGCCACCAGGAAGCCGCTTATGCTACACCTAGAGCATAACAAGACATGGTACCAGAGTGAACTGTTTCAATCCATATAGCTAAAACTCAGCGTACAGTGACAACCAGCAACAATAGCCAGGCAAGATGTCAAGATGTTCGAGATCCCGGTTCCGCAGCGGCTCCAGTGCCACGGCGATCTCCACGAAAGCTGGCGGGCATTCTGGCAAAAGTTTAAAATCTTCCTGGTAGCAGCCGACCTACAAGACGTGGCCGATGCTGAAAAGACGGAGCTTCTGCTCACCATCGCCGGTGCCAGAGCAGAAGAAATCTTTTTAAAATTCAAGTTCTCCAAAGGGCAAAACATGAGCAACTTCCAGGCAGTCCTGGACAAATTCGGCAAATACTGCGAGGAAAACACACTCCAACCAGCAAGAAAAGGTAAGAGAAGCGCCAGTACTCACCACGAGGCCGAGATCCTGGAGCAGAGAGCAATTTTGATCGGTGGCCATCTTTCTAAAGGGACTGCACATGCGCAGTTACGCGAGAAGCGCACAGAACGGGAAGGTCTGTTTGCGCATGCGCGAGACGTAGCGCATGCGCAATCGCGAAAACGGCCCCGGGACAGGAACAGCGTTTGTTTCCTACGTATGATGTCACATGCGCCATGACGTCAGAGGCCCCGGACCACGCCCATTTAAAGGGGAAACGTCCCAAATCAGAGAAAAAATCTTTTAAAGCTGTAAAATAACCTTCTTTCACCTGAAATGACAACACAATGCCTCAAATTGAACCAGGAAATGAAATGAACCTCCAAAGAAACCTGCAACAAGCAGTTACCTATGCCCAAACCGATGATTCCGACCTTGAATACTTTGAAACCAACCTTTACATTTTCTCTGGATTTTGTGAGCCCAATGCCAGCTCCTATGCAAACAGTGATGATATGGTCCGAGAGGACTATGACTCGGGCAAAGGTTTTTTCATTAGAAATGGCGACCCCCGTACTGAATCCGACGCAGACGCGGATTCATTCTTCGCATTTAAAGATCTTCAGCCCAGCATCTACGACATCCCGACTCGTGAGTGCAGGATTATGTTGCGGCCTGAAACCAAGAGACAGAGAGCGGTACAAGCCCACAGAGAGCGGGCTGCTGCCACACAGAGCGTGGTCCATGCACCGCTCAGCGGTCCCGACTCTACGAAAGAAGACATGCAAGACTCCACACCGCAGGGGGGCAGCGCGGTAGCATTCTGGATAGCACAATTGCTTCACAGCTCCAGGGTCCCAAGTTCGATTCCGGCTTGGGTCACTGTCTGTGCGGAGTCTGCACATCCTCCCCGTGTGTGCGTGGGTTTCCTCCGGGTGCTCCGGTTTCCTCCCACAGTCCAAAGATGTGCAGGTTAGGTGGATTAGCCATGATAAATTGCCCTTAGTGTCCAAAATTGCCCTTAGTGTTGGGTGGGGTTACTGGGTTTTGGGGATAGGGTGGAGGTGTTGACCTTGGGTTGGGTGCTCTTTCCAAGAGCTCGTGCAGTCTCGATGGGCCGAATGGCCTCCTTCTGCACTGTAAATTCTATGTTATTTCAGAGAGTCTCAATTTCAGTCCTTGCATGAACAAGAAGTGACTCCAGTGTCACAAGCCTCCACAGCGAGCTCGTGGACAGACTCCACGATAGAAGAAACGCAAGACACCAGAGTACAGTCCTTGCACACACAAGACCTGTCTCCAGTGTCACAAGCCTCCGCAGCGAGCTCGTGGACAGCATCCACAATAGAAGCAACGCAAGACTCCGACGCACAGTCCTTGCAGGATCAAGGCTATGAGGGCCTAGCAACCTCCTCTGACCAACTAGCGGCAGACAATGCAAGTCTGCCATGCTGAAGTAAGCAGCAAGACGACTATGACAGTCTACCACGCTCCAGTGCACAGCAGGACGACCATGACGGTCTATCATGCTACAGTGAAGAACAAAGCGACGATGACAGTCCAAGTCCAAATGAAGGACAACAGCAAGACAATGACAGTCCACCCACATTGTTTGCACCACCAGATGAAGACTCTGACAATTTACCCAACCCAAGTGAACAACAAGCAGTTACTGAGGCTCTACCCACGGTATGTGAGCCGAGAAACAACAGCATCCCACTTCCTATGCAAGATGTGCAAAGTGACAGACCTCAGCTAGTGTGTACAGAGGTACTCGACAATCACTGTGAGACCACTGGTGACTCCGGTGACACCACGATACTTCCACCCTCATTCGCTCGAACCTCTCCACAAGTCAATGCATTCCTGCATGTTCCGACTCCAGACGTGCAGCTTCAAGAAATCTCAGCTGACTCCAGTAAACCTGCTAAGACTCCGGACGGGGAGCATCAACAAACCAACACTGACTCAGTTAAAACAGACCAGACTCCAGATGGGGAGCAACCAAACGCCGATTCTGATTCACGTAAGCCGGACCTTACTCCAGACAGGGAGTGCCACAACCTCAGTGATGGCACGCTCAGGGTGACAGTAGATACCACAACGACAGGAGATGGATCACTTAACAATTACACTGGGTCAGTAATAACAAGCAGCGGCTACAGTCCAAGAGGAATACACCAATATTCACCACAGCTATA
Organism: Scyliorhinus torazame; assembly: GCF_047496885.1. Taxonomy (NCBI): domain Eukaryota; kingdom Metazoa; phylum Chordata; class Chondrichthyes; order Carcharhiniformes; family Scyliorhinidae; genus Scyliorhinus; species Scyliorhinus torazame. The sequence goes on from NC_092719.1 coordinate 185,921,448, forward strand.
TCCACACATTTTTTCCACAGCAGCAGTGCAGCCAATGACAGCTCATGCTGGACAAACCCAGTATTCAGGCATGCAGCAGCCAGCAGTCTATGCAGCATATTCTCAAACAGGCCAGCACTACAGATTACCCACTATTGGAATCAAGACCGAAGGAGGACTACCGCAAGCGCAATCTGCACTACAGACTGGGTGCCTTAGTTGCAGCCCAGTATTTGCTGCACCCCAGCCTGGCCAGACGGCATATTCCTATCAGATGCAAGGTTCTAGTTTCACACCATCACCAGGTATTTATGCGAGCAGCAATTTGTTTGCAATTCGACAAGCTTCAACGGTTCTCAGCAGGATCACCCTTCCAGCACAGCATGTGGCCAGAACCAGTATGTACAGTCTTATCCAACTTCAACATATGGCACATCCATGACCTCAAATGATACTGTTGATGGTACCTCTTCAACGTCAACACCTTATCAGCTACAAGATACCATCCGACATCACCATCACAAACATCGAAAAAGAAAGGGACTCCAAATCAGACAGCAAAGTGATTTGACCACTTCTTGGTTCCTGTGGCACACGGACGTTGATGGCGTAAGAGAGACATTTGACCATGATGATTGATGTTTTTTGGACTCACACGAATGATTTGGACTTATTGTTTAATCACTGTTCCCATGAATTGTATATACCTTAACTTATCTACCTGTTTTTTGTTCAGTTTTCTTAAAGTGTCCAGAAAATATGTAACAGATAAAAAAGGGGGGATGTGGTGATGTGAATCACTGTAAATACACAAGGGGTTAATGTGAAAACATGTAGGCTAGTTAGACACTAGAGGGAGCACCAGAGACATCACATACACACAACCAATAGATCAGTTAGATAGGACACGACCAATGGACATTCACGATACACACAGAAGTGACATGACCACAGGAGGGCATTACACCAACCCATATATAAAGGACACCACACACATGATCTGCCTCTTTCCAGTGGAGACAGTCAGTGAGTAAAGATACAGGGTTGGTTCAATATCACTCCCACCACGTAGATTGCAGCAGCTGGTTAGTCAGTTTGGGTAGCTATAGTAGGATTAGCAGTAGTGTCGAACCCGAGTAATAGAAGTGTAAATAGTTTAATAAATGTGTTGAAGTTATCTCCACATCTGAACCTTCCTTTGTCAAATGCACCACAAGGAAGCCGCTTATGATAGACCTAGAGCATAACAAGACAAGGGAGATTGGTTTTGATTGGCCTCTAGGGGAGTGGTGGGTGGGGGTGGGGGGAGGTGATGTGAGGAGGGAACAACAGGAGTGCTGCCAGAGGATTAGAGGTCGTAATGCACCCGAGCTGTCCTAAGGAGGTCATTCATTTTCTTCTGATTCTGGGTGCCAGTCCACCTGGTCAGGCTGGCAGCAGTGATCGCCTTGGCCACTTTCTCCAGGCCCAGTTCATGATGGCAGGCTGGAGCCTTATACCCACCCTGGGGATTAGGGTGTTCTGCCTCTCCTCCAGTGCATCCAGCATCTGATCTAGATCACTGTCAATAAACCGTGGTGCAGCTCCCCTTGGTGCCATCTTCTTGCCTGGGAAGAGTGTGTGTGGGGAGTGGAGCGCCGTTCAGTGTTGGGCTCTGCAAACGGCAGCCAGTTGGAATGACACTTATGGGGGCCTCCGATCGGAGGTGCTTGCTCTCTGGGCAGGGTGGCACCCTGGCACTGCCGGTGCCACCCAGGGACTGCCAGTGCCACCTGGGTGCCAGCCTGGCAATTCCAGGTACTGTCAGACTGGCATTTTCCCATGATGGTGATCAAGCCTGGTAGTGTCCTGCACGTGATGTGGGGTGCAGGGGAAGGGGGACCCTGTTATAGGTGTGTTGGGGGAGTTAGTGGGTTGCGTCTGCAGGGTCGAGATCAGGACGCTATTTAAAAATGGCATCCTAATCTCTTCCTGCACCGAGGACATCCGCTGAGCGGAGCTCCTCAGTGCAGGAAACGGGATGAAGTATGCCTCGATAGGGAGTTTCTCGTTGAGGCCCCGAATTGAAACAGAGTCCTGATAGATAGCATGGTATTTCTTGGAACTATGTTGGGAAAAAAGCGGCTAAACGTACTCATCCTGGGATTCTGTTCCAATTTGGTTAGATTGCACCCTTAAGTATCCAAAACAGAGAAACCTGCCCAATATTTCCAATGAGAATTTTTCTGGATTGGGGGAGCAGAGAGTGGCTGGTTGCCATTGTCGATGACTTTATCATTACTCTGACGTGCGCTACAGTGCTATCCTTATCAGAGACTGAGTTCATCCCATACTTGTACTCTTCTCCTCCTTTATAGGCAGGACAAGGGAGAGGGTAAAGACAAAGAATGCCAATTATTTGAATATTGTGCAGAAATAGTAAGCTACCTAGCTGGTTCTGTAAGAGGAAGGGTAAGCTGCACCATATGTTCATTTAACACATTGAGGCCATGTTTCCGGTCTCCTTTCAGCGTGAAAAATTTCAGTTTCCAGTTGCCCTAATTTTTTCCTGCACGGTAGCTCCAGGGTCCCAGGTTCGATTCCCGGCTTGGGTCACTGTCTGTGTGGAGTCTGCACATTCTCCCCGTGTCTGCGTGGGTTTCCTCTGGGTGCTCCGGTTTCCTCCCACAAGTCCCGAAAGATGTGCTGTTACGTAATTTGGACATTCTGAATTATCCCTCTGTGTTCCTGAACAGGTGCCGGAATGTGGCGACTAGGGGCTTTTGACAGTAACTTCATTACGATGTTAATGTCAGTCTACTTGTGACAATAAAGATTATTATTACAATTTGTCTTATAACTCATGGGATGCTTAGTTATTTAAGTCAACGATCATTTCATTCCTGTCTCAGTTGCTATAATACAGTATTATTATTTCAGATTTGTGGCATATTCATTAAACGGCATTTGGTTTAAAATAAATGACTCGGTAAACTATGGTCACAAGTAATAAAAAAAAGCTGCACATGCTTTATATTTTTCCACTAACAAATATATAAATAAGCATTCGGAGGTTAGAGGTGGAGGACATTTTTGCTCTGGTTAGCAATATGTACAGAATAAGAAAGCTGTAATAGTATATATGGCAGTGATAACATTTTCTCCAAAATGATGCAGAGATAATAAAGTAGAAATTCCACCGGAATGTTCTTTAAGTGTTTGATAAGATTCAGCAGGAGGCCCTGGGGTTGGATTCTCCAATAATGGGGCTATGTCCCTACGCCAGCGTAAAAATGCTGGCGTTTCACTCTGCACTTTCCTTAAGAATGTCCTGAGCGATTCTCCCACCTGCAGGGAGCTAGCAGGACCCTGGAGTGCTCCTCGCAGCTCTGGCTGCGGATAAGAGGCCCCGCACTTGTGGTAAACCACTGTTGCACCTGTATTAGGTAATGTATGGTAGGACCTGTACTACAGGCTCTCCGGTAGTCCCTGCCTGCTGGCTCCGCCCAGGAGGCGGGGTATAAATATGAATGTCCTCCAGCCAGCAGCCATTTCGCCAGCTGCTGCGGGAGGCCACACATCTGATAGCAATAAAGCCTCAGTTGGATTCAACTATCGTCTTTTGTCCAATTGATCGTGCCTCAATTTATTGCTATCAGTTTCTAAGGATGGACCTCCGTATCAAACCGGATCGCCTGCAGCTGGATCCGCACTCAAGCGACGCCAGAAAGGACTTCCAGCACTGGCTAGCTAGCTTCGATGCATATATCAACGCGGCACCAACCCCTGTTCCGGAGGCTCAGAAGATTCAGATTTTATATTCCAGGTTGAGCTCCAAAGTCTTTCCGTTAATTCAGGACGCGCCAAACTACACTGAAGCCATGACTCTACTCAAGGACAACTACGCACAGAAAACGAACACGCTCTTCACCAGGCACGCACTCGCCACTAGCTCTCAACTCCCTGGTGAGTCCATAGAAGACTTCTGGTGGGCCCTAATCCCACTAGTCCGGGACTGTGACTGTCAGGCCGTTACGGCCACGGAACACTCAGACCTCCTTACACGGGACGCTTTTGTGACTGGAATTGGGTCAGTTCTCATACGCCAGCGGCTCCTAGAAGGGGCCACGCGCGACCTCGCAAAGACTAAAACGCTAGCACTCTCCATGACAGTCGCCCTGTGCAACGTCCAGTCCTACACCCCCAGCCGTGCGGCCCATCCCTCCTACGCTTCGTGGACCCCACAGACAGCCGCCCCAGTGGGGGGGCTGCCCACCCAATACGCCTGCACTGCACGCCAGCCAGCGAAACCCGGGGGCCCCCGATGCTATTTTTGCGCCCAACAGAAGCACCCCTGCCAACGCTGCCCGGCCCGCGCTGCCCTTTGTAAAGCCTGCGGGAAGAAGGGCCACTTCGCCGTGGTGTGCCAGGCCCGCTCAGTAGCCGCTATCGCGCCCACCCCCCTCGGTCACGGACAATGGGCACCGCCATCCCCACCCCTCAGACCATGTGTGGCCAGTGGGTGCCGCCATCTTCCCCTCCACGCAACACGTGCGTTTCACGGGCGCCGCTATCTTGTTCCACCCCCGCAATGTGCGTTCCATGGGCGCCGCCACTTTGTAACCCTCAAGATCTTCGGGTGCCACCATCTTGTCTACCCCTCAGCACATGGGCACCACCAGCGTTCCAGGACCCGGGCTCACCAGCCGCCCCATTACCCGACGACCAACCAAGACTCACCTCCATGTCAATCGACCAGTCTCGTCTGCATAACCTGACCAACGCATCCACCAGCGTGAAAGTCGACGGACATGTAACCTCCTGCCTGCTGGCCTCTGGGAGCACCAAAAGCTTCATACACCCAGATACGGTAAGCTGCTGCTCCCTCACGATACACCCCGCCAACCAAAAATTCTCCCTGGCCCCCGGATCCCATTGCGTAGCGATCCGGGGGTACTGTACGGTCACACTCACGGTCCAGGGCGTAGAATTCAGCGGCTTCCGCCCCTACGTCCTCCCTAACCTCTGCGCTGCACTAATCCTCGGCCTGGACTTCCAGTGCAACTTCCAGAGCCTAACTCTGAAATTCGTTGGGCCCTTACCACCCCTTACTGTGCGCGGCCTAGCAACCCTAAAGGTCGACCCACCTTCCCTCTTTGCCAATCTAACTCCAGATTGCAAACCCGTCACCACCAGGAGTAGATGGTACAGCACCCAGGACAAGACCTTCATCAGGTCCGAAGTCCAGCGGCTGCTTCGGGAAGGCATCATCGAGGCCAGCAACAGCCCCTGGAGAGCTCAAGTGGTCGTAGTTAAAACTGGGGAGAAACACCGAATGGTCGTGGACTACAGCCAGACCATCAACCGGTACACGCAGCTCGACGCGTACCCCCTCCCACGCATATCAGACACTGTTAACCAGATTGCGCAGTACCGGGTCTTCTCAACGGTAGACCTGAAATCCGCCTACCACCAGCTCCCCATCCGTAAATCGGACTGTCCATACACCGCCTTCGAGGCAGACGGCCGCCTATACAACTTCCTTAGGGTCCACTTTGGCGTCACAAACAGGGTCTCGGTCTTCCAAAGGAAGATGGACCGAATGGTCGACCGGTACGGGTTGCGGGCCACCTTTCCGTACCTAGACAACGTCACCATCTGCGGCCATGATCAGCAGGACCACAACGCCAACCGTGCTAAATTTCTCCCCACCGCTACTCTCCTAAACCTCACTTACAACAGAAATGCGTGTTCAGCACGAACCGCTTAGCCATCCTCGGCTATGTGGTCCAGAACGGAGTTCTGGGGCACGATCCCGACCGCATACGCCCCATCATGGAGCTCCCCCTCCCCCACTGCCCCAAGGCCTTCAAACGCTGCCTGGGGTTCTTTTCGTACTACGCTCAGTGGGTCCCAAACTATGTGGACAAGGCCTGCCCACTCATACAGTCCACCCAGTTTCCCCTGACGGCCGAGGCCCAACAGGCCACAATGCACGCTGTAGGTGAGACGCTGCCCTTCCAAGTAGAAAGCGATGCATCAGACGTCGCCCTTGCCGCCACCCTCAATCAGGCAGGCAGGCCCGTGGCATTCTTTTCCCGCACCCTTCATGCCTCAGAAATTCGGCACTCATCCATTGAAAAGGAGGCCCTAGCTATCGTTGAGGCTGTGCGGCATTGGAGGCATTACCTGGCCGGCAGGCGATTCACTCTCCTCACTGACCAACGGTCGGTAACCTTCATGTTCAACAACACACAGCTGGGCAAGATCAAAAATGATAAAATCTTGCGGTGGAGAATTGAGCTCTCCACCTATAATTACGAGATTATGTATCTCCCCGGCAAACTCAACGAACCTCCAGATGTCCAATCCCGAGGTACATGTGCCAGCGCACAGGTAGACTGACTCTGGGCCCTGCACGATAGCCTTTGTCACCCAGGAGTCACACGGTTGTACCACTTCATTCAGGCACAAAATCTGCCCTACTCCGTCGAGGAAGGACAATCACCAGGGACTGCCAGGTCTGTGCGGAGTGCAAGCCGCACTTCTACCGGCCGTACCGCGCGCGCCTGGTGAAGGCCACCCGCCCCTTTGAACACCTCAGCATGGACCTCAAAGGCCCCCTCCCCTCCACCGACCGTCACACATTTTCTCAGTGTGATCGACGAATACTCCAGATTCCCCTTTGCCATCCCATGCCCTGACATGACGTCTGCCACCGTCATTAAAGCCCTCAACACAATCTTCACTCTGCTCGGTTTCCCCGCCTACATCCACAGTGACAGGGGATCCTCATTCATGAGTGATGAGCTGCATCAGTTCCTGCTCAGCAAGGGTAACGCCTCCAGCAGAATGACAAGATATTACTCCCGGGGAAACGGACAGGTAGAAAGGGAGAATGGGACAGTATGGAGGGCCATCCAGCTGGTCCTATGGTCCAGAAACCTCCCGGCCTCCCGTTGGCAGGAGGTCCTCCCTGATGCACTCCACTCCATTCGCTCATTACTCTGCACTGCCACGAACAATACACCCCATGAACGTCTTTTTGCCTTCCCCAGGAAGTCCACATCCGGGGTGTCGCTCCCGACCTGGCTCGCAGCTCCAGGAACCATGCTTCTCCGTAAGCACGTCCGACTCCACAAGGCGGACCCGTTGGTGGAGAGGATGCACTTGCTCCACGTAAACCTCCAGTACACCTACGCGGCGTTCCCCAGGATACTGTCTCCCTCAGGGACCTGGCACCATCAGGTTCCACCCCCACACCCCCTCCGCCCCCAGCACCACCCTCCCCTCCCCCGTCGCTCCCAACAGCACCCCCCCCCCCAGGATCATCCGTCCCCCCCCCGCCCACGCCCGACGATGAAGAGGATTTTGGCCTGCTCCCGGAGTCACCAGCGACCAGATCAACACCAACATCGTGGACACCACTGCGTCACTCCCAGAGGAACATCAAGGCCCCGGACCGGCTAAACCTCTGACCGGTCCACCGGACATCAAAGGACATTTGTTTGCTCAAATCTTGTAAATATTAACTCACTGTTGTATATAGTTATCCACCACCCCCGCCGGAGTCAATTTTTAACAGGGGGTGAATGTGGTAAACCAGTTGCACCTATGTGTGACGGTAGGACCTGTACTACAGGTTCGCCGGTAGTCCCTGCCTGCTGGCTCCGCCCAGGAGGCGGGGTATAAATATGCATGTCCTCCAGCCAGCAGCTATTTTGCCAGCTGCTGTGGGAGGCCACACATCTGATAGCAATAAAGCCTCAGTTGGATTCAACTATCATCTTTTGTCCTATTGATCGTGCCTCAGCACTTCCGGTCAGGAGTCTGCGCATGCGTATGGCGGCAGCCGCGCCATGCTACATGGCGGACTGGCACCACGGACCATCATCAAAAATGTAGCCCCCCAAGATCGTGCACACGCCCCCGGGTCCATGCCACCAGATCGCTCCCCTGGCCGTCCATGAGGCCCCCTCCCCTGGCGATCAATCTCCCCGCCCCCCACCAGTGCGGCCGCGGACTGAGTTGTTCTCATCTTTTGTTGTCTTGCTTTCAGTTATCTGATTTTTTTTTGTCTGAATGAAGTGATTCAATCTCTGAAGTCTTTGGTCTGAACTTTAACTCTTTGCAAGTGGATGGAATTTGAATAATTTAAAAGTACTGCCAAACATTGTGGACCTTGTGTTGCCTTATTATGTATTTTCTTTTCTTTTCTTTTCATGTACCAAATGATCTGTTTGAGCCGCCCGCAGAAAAATACTTTTCACTGGGTACACGTGAGACTAAACAAATCCAATCCAAATTTTTGAAAGTCATAAAATTAATTATCAAGTCTCACCAGGCATCACCTTTGGTTGAAGTAAGAAAAACTATTACTGTGCAAAACTTTACAAGAGAAACAGGCAGGAAAGGTCCATTCAATTGTCTATTTATGGGGGATATAACTGAAGGCGGACAAGGCATATCAAATGTTTCATTTAGTGCAATTTTTTCTCTTAAATAGATGGGACAGAAACTCATGAAAATTTTGCTCGATGTGTATAGTTAGTATATGGTACATAGTAAATAATGACTTATTGACACACATGCCATGTTTGCCCGCAGACTAACAACTTATTGCAACCTAATTGTTTTGGAAAGGTTGAATATATTTTGACTCTTTCTATTCTATTAAATGCCGAACTAGTCGGTTAGCTCAGTTGGCTGGACGGCTGGTTCATGGTGCAGGGCGGTGCCAACAGCATGGGTTCAATTCTTGTACCGGCTGAGGTTATTCATGAAAGCCTCGGCTTCTCAACCTTGGGAGTGGTGACCCTCAGGTTACATCACCACCCAGTCGGCTCTCAAAAAGGGGGACAGCAGCCTGTGGTCCTCTGGGACTTTCATTTCAGTGAAACAATAATGAAAGTTCTGTCTTTAATTCAGTAGTTCTTATTTTATCATTTTAAATTCAGAGATAATTACAATCATTGTATAAATGAATGATTCCCAGAGACCCCTTGACCAATTTACTTGGGGGATAACACTAACTGGATGATATTTATATAACCAACCTACACCCTGTAAATCTTTGAGATTAAAGTGAAAGACAAAATAACAGTAAATAATGTTAGTCACAGAGGATATTGAAAAATAATGACCAATTTACCCAGTTTTTGTTTGTACACAATTGCCAAAAATACTGTAAACCTTTAAACTAGTATAATGTAATCAATGAAGTTAACTTTCATATACTGAAGTCTTTTCAAACTATTAGCAATTGAGAGTTGTTAATTCTAGAGCAAAAACAGTAACTTTCAAACATATTAAAATGTAATTTTTTATATTCACCATACAAGCATTCACGATATATATGCAAGAACTCAATCGGCCTCTCATGCTTTTCCTACACAGGCTTCTCTGCATTACCAATAGCAAATGCTTAGAAACTGGATTTTTGGGCTTTTAAGCAGGGAATATCTGACAACTATTTTGATGAAAAGTTTGCAATGGTTTTAAAACGAACAAATGTTTTAAAAAGATTTTGACTGGTTATTGCTGTAGTACTGCAGATACGTGGGGCAATGTTTAGAGGAGATGTGCGAGGCAGGTTTTTTACGTAGAGGGTGGTGAATGCCTGGAACACGTTTCCAGGGGAGGTTATGGAAGCAGATACATTAACGGCATTCAAAAGGCATCTTAACAAACGCATGGATAGGATGGGTATAGAGGGATATTTCACAACGAAATGCTGAGGGTTTTGCCAAAGATTGGTATCATGACTGGTACAGGCTTCGAAGGCCGAAGTGCCTATCCTGTGCTGTATTGTTCTTTATTTGCTGAAAAATATCCAACAGAAGTAGGTTCTAAATAATTAGAATATCTAGGTAGGGGAGCAATACAGTCTATGATCCACATTATATCCAACCTTGAAGCAGAAAGAGTAGAATAAAATACGTTAGGAATAACTAAGGATTAATAGTGCTATGATACATAGGGTAAAATCTAGCAACTTGAATTTATGTAGAATGTCCATTACTGGATTGTTGATCTAGATACAAAAATATGTTCACATCAATAGGTAAACATTCCAGTAGAATTTAATTATAGCACCATATACAGTGTATAACTTTCTAGTCCTCATGCTATCCAACATTATGCATTCCCGGAGACTAACATGAATTATTTCAGTTAAGACTACCCATATTTGTGGGCAGCATGGTGGCGCAGTGGTTAGCACTTCTGCCTCACGGTGCTGAGGACCTGGGTTCGATCCCAGCCCCAGGTCACTGTCCGTGTGGAGTTTGCACATTCTCCCTGTGTTTGCGTGGGTCTCACCCCCACAACCCAAAGCTGTGCACGGTAGGTGAATTGGCCACGCTAAATTGCCCCTTATTTGGAAAACAAAATAACTGGGTACTCTAAATTTATTTTAAAAAAGACTACCCAAACTTACATACGGTTAGAATAAAGAGCCAACCTCTCATACTATCAATCCGGATTAGAATATTGTCGCATCATAGAATCTCTACAATGCAGATGGAGGTCATTCGGCCCACCAAGTCTGCACCGGCCCTCCGAAAGAGCATTCTAGCCAGGCCCACTCCCCGCCCAATCTCTGTAACCTAACCTGCACAACCCTGGACACTAAGGGACAATTTAGCATGGCCAATTCACTTATAGGCACTAGCTGAAAAGGACTGTGCTAATTCACTATTTCACATGGTGCCCAACAATAAGTTAATACAAGTAATGGTTTATACAGGAGACTAATTTCAGACAACAAAATTGAAAATACTGTACAGTAACTAGAAATATCACTTCTGGCGATAACCACATACACATTCAAAGTAAGGAAACACGTAAACCAATTTAAAAGTATTCAGTTTTTTTAATTTAAAATATTTTGCCAGTACAAAACTGTCATCTTTACAGTTTACAGATAGTTTGTAACTAAAATATTCCCTTTGAGTAATATTTCCTTTGAGTAATAATGACTGAAATGGGTATGCTACGTGGCAAGTGGTAAAACCTTAACCACACCTGTGCTTCTTCACCCAACACTTCCTTCAAATCCACCTTTTGAATTAGTCAGAAGTGGAAAAATAAGTTGCTCAGATTTTTTTGCTAAATAAATGGATTGTTTTGAATTCAAGATGACAATGAAAAACTCTCAAAAACTCTAGTTATTTCAGGATTATTGAAAGTGCATTCAATGTTATATGCAGCAAATTCAACTGCATTAAGAATTTCTTTCAGTCAGTTTGCCAACAGTTGCTGTAGCGGCCTCTGCTGGTTGCAAATTGGTACGGCAGGAGTTTCCTCTCAATCCGTTATTGGCAAGGTGAAAATATTACTCTTGACACAGCATCCAAATATCAATTGGACATTGTTCTAGAACATATGAAAATTATAACAAAGATCATTAGCACATGCTAGAATGCACTCAAAGTATCTTGCATTTTAAAAACCAAAGCTGGACAATAAAATAAAGGATCCCTGAATGTCAGTTACAGCCAGTCATACAGTGTAAAATGTCTCGTAACTTCATTTGTAAAATTCACAATTACACTGCATTAGCTAGATACAATTTCAAAATGAAGCTTTTAGTTGAGTACTTAGGCTTGAAAGAAATACTAAAAATTAAGTGGACCATTTAGCTGTGTTTTTATGAACTGATTGTCATTGTAAATTAAGGCTCAGGTTATATGCAGCCACAAGTCTTATGCGATGCTTTGAATAGGCAAATTCAACACATCAAAATGAAATGGCTTACATAGCTATTAAATAAAAAGTTATACAATAAGTAAACCTGTCAATTTCTATTTATTAACCTGTTTTACAAAATAGCATAGTTTGACCCCCATGCATTTGGAGTTATCCAGTTTAATAACCTACATTGCAGGAGTGTATCCATTGAATTACAGTACAAAAGTATAAGCAGGGTACCTCAAAATATTCTGACTTTAGACAACTACGAGTATGCATTATATGTTTTAAAAAAAATTTAGAGTACCCAATTCATTTTTTCCAATTCAGAGGCAATTTAGCATGGCCAATCAAGGGTTGTGGAGGCGAAACCCACGCAAACATGGGGAGACTGTACAAACTCCACACGGACAGTGACCCAGGGCCGGGATCGAACCCGGGTCCTCGGCGCCGTGAGGCAGCAGTACTAACCACTGCGCCACCGTGCTGCCCTGAGTACGCATTATATGTAATGACGATTTCATTCTGACTATTAGGACACCTCACACCACATGATTAGGCTCAATTCTTCGGCTGTCGTTGAACATCCAAAACGAAACACGTGCAGAGGAAATCTTCAGTTTTACCTTTTGCAGATTTCATTAGATAGTAACTCATGAAAAAAGTGATAAATGTGCTGAATTAAAATACCTAGAAGCTGTAAAGAGCTTTCATTACATTGCATGATTTGATAGGAGAAAAAGTGATTCATAACATTATGAATAATGTTAAAATGAAAATGAAGCAATTTGTTTATAGTTTGGCAGAAAATACGAAGAGAATCTGGCACAATGCAATCAACTGGGATCTAGAGCGGGCTGTAATATGCTGATTCAACAGAACCATTTAATCATCAACACCAACAGCAGGATGAAGTTCAATGTCATTTTGCCAAGTTTCCATATAATACAAGGGGATCAGTAATCCTATTGCTCCCCGTTCCCTCCTAAGCCAGTGGAGACATTTTGATATTCACAATGGGCTACTCTCTACTGGCAGTGCTATATATCATAAACAATTTGGCAAACATTTCTACCAGATGATTTGAACAATCATTTCCGTTGGCTCACACAGACTGTTTCTAAATACAGAGAGGCTACATAATACTCCCTTAAATGCATCCCAGTTTTATCAGAAATCCATGTTATTTTCTTAACCCTTTCCTTAACAAGTTGACGCAAATTCTTTCTAGAAGCAAAATTCTTGCATTTAATTAATTCCTTTTAGGAACGGAGAACATTGTTAAGTTACTGTAATATGAATAAACTCAGCTATATTGCACAAAGTAAGGTCCCGTAAATGAGAAGAGTGACAAGCTGGTGGTGGTGTTGGTTAGCATATCCTGCTCTAATAACCAGGAATCTGTGTTTTAAATTACATTTGCTCATTATGTAAAGATTTTGTGACAAAAGGAATTTCATGCATTTCGCAGATCTAAAATAAGGAGGTTGCCTCACCGTTATAACCTTTAAAAATGTAACAGTTAAAATCAATGAAATTTAATTAAGCACACTGCTGACTGAATATTGGTCTGCTATATTAAAAGTGTTGGAGGCTATTTATCGGAAAGGTGAATCATTAATCTGAATCTGCATTTTTGTTAATGAATTGAATATAATTACATATTCCACACGTAAACTTGTAATGCTGTAATTAGTCTTCTCTTTGTGGTGGAACGTCTGCAGCCCCACCACTGGTAAGATGAGAATAATTATAACACACAAAGAACATAAGTAGTTTCCATTCTAAAACATAAGAGTTAATAATGGTAATACAAAAATAGGACAGAATGTATCATTTCAAATTGAAACTGAATTACACCTGGTCCAACTGCTGCCTGACCTTTTAGTCCAGCTTCGCCTGAAAACTACATCTTGTAAAATGTCAGACGCGATCAACTATGATATTGAAGTATCTTAAACCCAATAATAACTTGTTTGCAGTTTGATTTAAATTTTTATTTTTTTTAAAAGAGTACCCAATTATTTTTTTCCAATTAAGGGGCAATTTAGCGTGGCCAATCCACCTACCCTGCACATCTTTTGGGTTGTGGGGGCTAAACCCAAGCAAACATGGGGAGAATGTGCAAACTCCACACGGACAGTGACCCAGAGCCGGGATTGAACCTGGGACCTCGGCGTCGTGAGGCAGCTGTCCGAACCACAACCACACCGTGCTGCACTCGGTTTGATTTTTAATGGGGGCTATAATGGTGAGAATCCTATCCTTCTTTAAATGATTAAAATGAATTGAAATATTTTGACAACAGCTGTTCACATGCTATTCTTTTTGTACAATATCATAAACAGTAAAATGTAGAGGGAATGTCTAAGAGTATGATTATTTATCAAATGGTATTCTTAATCATAACATTTGCTGTAAAATTGATTTATAGTTCTATGAAATAAGTAGTATGAAAATGTAAAGTAAGCAATCTGTACATTTAGCACAACACATGAACAATTATCACAAGAGTTCATGAACCCAACAACCCAACTTAAAGTACGAATGTTATTTTAGTAATTCCATTGAAGGGTGCAGAGTGGGGAGATAATCATAGCACAAGTTTTTACTTTTATATTAAAAATTTCCCTTTAAACCACACTTGTTACAATATAATTGTTAAAATGCTCAAAGGGATTTCAGCCCAAAATGTTTTATGCCCATGAAAGGCCCACAGGTTTATAGAACTATAACATTTTGAATGGACAATTAAATATTTCTAAGTAGTACATCAAGCTCAAAAGTGACAGAGCTCAAAGAGTTCACAACCAACAGCTCTAACGGCAAACACCTCAACGCGCACCCCTTGCTAACTTTGCCCTTCCCACTAAGCTTAATTTCCAGGCGAAGGACTCATTTGAGGAAAATGTCTTGAACATTTTAAATTAATGCAACCGCCAACTACACTCAATGCACTGCCTGTGAAAATTCCCTAGTTGAAGACAGATACTTGTTAATTAATTATTAATTTAACTGAACATTATACAACTTGCATCAGACCAATATGATAAATGTAAAAAGCTATGTATCAATGATTACAATAGCTTTTGCAAAGCATCTATTTATTATGCCCATTAAATTGCACTTTTAATGAATTCAATGTATCCATTTAGAATTCTGTTGGGTTCTGATTCAGCTTGTACTCAGTATTTTGTAAATAAAGAGATTTTGCATTTTTCTGTTGGCTTCACAAAGAATCCAGTGTAACTATGTTTTGCCATTTCTAGATTGTATGACATGAAGCACTATTAATTTTCACATTGTTCATAAGAATTTTTGCATTTAAAATAACGAAAAGAAGTTATTTGTGTGTGTTCATTGAGAATAGTTCTCTCTTCCGGGTGATGTTTCTATTCACTTGCAAAATTACAGGAAGCACTTTCAGCACACCATTCAAATATATGCTTAATTATGTACAACACATTGGACTTAATTACACAAGGTGAAATCTGGAGTCAAGTAGATTAATGTAATGAAAATACCTAACTTTAGTTCATTTCAATTTTCTGTATTATGCCCAAGCATTTACATATGCAATATAGGCCTAGATTATTTTTCTTAAAACTGACAGAAATTTAAGAGAAAATAATCTGCCAATTGAATATCTTGTGAGCCAGCACCTATCCAAACAGTATCAGTAAAGTTCCAGTTATCATCACAATAATAATGAGTCAGTACAAGGGTGATCTTGAAGGATAACACAGACTGAATACAAAGTTAGGTTTGTCGGGAAAAATGACAAGTTAAGCTATGAACACTCTAGGCTTTTATTCTATATTCTTAGCGGCTTGATAGACGAAGTCTGTAGGTCTTCCACAAAACAAACAGTTTTCAAGGCATCGAGCAACTATTTGCATTATTCAGCAATATCCCTAAAGGACACTGTTACCACTGCAGAAAATGTTCGACATTCCTGCCAGTGTTTCTTTTGTACAATGGAGTTGGGCGCAATTCCACAAACTATTATTTGGGTGCCTAATGAAGCTGCCATTCATAAGTCTCTTCTGTTGTTACACTGGACAATAAACAGTGGAATTTAAGAAGGAGACATTTCTTAGTCTGTGGTTCAAGGGGAGGTTTCCTAATACAAGTCCTTGTATATTTCTTGCAGGAGTGGATGAAGACTCATTTCTGCCTCTGTTTTCCTGATAGTGTGCAGAAGCTGTACATGCTCAGTGACAATCTGTCTTAAATCCGTCATTTTTTGAAGTAGTTTTGCAAATAATTGTGGTGAATCGGGGTGGTTTATCTTAAGTTGAAGGGCAAGTGCTTGTAGAATGCTGTCCTGCAGTTCTTCAATTGGTTTAACATTTAGCAATCCAGGTCGATCTAGGACAAAGATGATGAACAGTTTTATATTCTGATATAACAATACCTTGCATTTATGTCACACCTTCAAGGCAGTAAACCATTTCAAGGCGCATCACAGGAGCATTATCAAATAAAACTAAACACCTGGTCACATTAGGACAGGCGACTAAAAAGTTGGCCAAACAGGTTGGTTTTAAGGAGCATCTTATAGGAGGGGAGAGGTAGAGAGCCAGTTTAGGGAAGAAATTCCCGAACTTAGGGCTGAAGCAGTTAAAACTACAGCACATAATGTGAAGATATCTTGCTTCTGAATGAATTTCACAATCAAAGCCTCTTAAAAAACACAATCAACAGTTTACAAGACTCTTCAATATTAGCCAACTTATTTTGATTAGTTTCCCTTTAATAGAATTAAAAATGATGTGTTTACTAGGGCACTGATTTGGTGAAGAAGCAAGCTACAGGAGTGAGGAAGCTAGCTACTCAAAGTGATGTGACTGTGTTATTTTACTAGTGCATGTTCACTTCTATGAAATCAAATTTTATAACTCTTCCAAGCATCTTGCCCTAATATCATAAAGCAGTTAGTGTTCAAATTGTTAAGAACATACCAATAGACAGAGGAAAAATATGAATCAATTCTCTCAACAGCGCTGATGGTGAAACATCTGGTTTGAAATGTTAATCTATTTGTAATTTGCATAACGTGGTTCTCTTAAGTTGTGCAAAACAGGTGGGCATGAGGCGATTTTCTCGACATGCAATGTGTAACAAAATTGTGAAAGCATTTGTAAAGAACACACAGATATTTGCCCCTATAATTCATAATGAATCTCCTGAAAACCGAAGTGATTTTCCTTCCCGAGGGTGGAGGAGCAAGAGGCGGTTGGTTTGGGGGCACCAATTGGGTTGGAAGAGTTGAGTAAGGGTTTGGGGAGCATGCAGGCGGGGAAGGCCCCGGGGCCAGATGGGTTCCCGGTGGAGTTATATAGAAAATATGTGGACCTGCTGGCTCCGCTACTAGTGAGGACCTTTAACGAGGCAAGAGAGGGGGGAACCCTGCCCCAGACAATGTCGGAGGCGACAATCTCCTTGATTCTAAAGCGAGACAAGGATCCACTGCAATGTGGATCGTACAGGCCGATTTCGCTCCTCAATGTGGATGCTAAGCTATTGGCAAAAGTATTGGCCACCAGGATTGAGGACTGTGTCCCGGGGGTGATACATGAGGACCAAACGGGATTCGTAAAGGGCAGGCAGTTAAATACCAATGTGCGGCGGCTCTTAAACGTAATAATGATGACATCGGAGGAGGGAGAGGCGGAGATAGTGGCAGCTATGGATGCGGAAAAAGCCTTTGACCGAGTGGAGTGGGAGTACCTCTGGGAGGTATTGCGCAGGTTTGGGTTTGGGGGAGGGTTTATCAGATGGGTTAAGCTCTTTTACAGCGCCCCGGTGGCGAGTGTAGTGACGAACCGGCGGAGGTCGGAGTACTTTCGGTTGTACCGAGGGACGAGGCGGGGTGCCCCCTGTCCCCCGTTGTTTGCATTGGCGATCGAACCCTTGGCCATATCACTTAGGGAGTCTAATAAATGGAGGGGGATAGTCCGCGGGGGAGAAGAGCATCGGGTATCGCTCTACGCGGATGACCTGCTGCTATATGTGGCGGACCCAATGGAGGGGATGGTGGAGGTCATGCAGACTCTGAAGGAGTTTGGGGAGTTCTCGGGCTACAAGCTTAATGTAGGGAAGAGTGAGCTTTTTGTATTACAGGCAGGGGACCAAGAAGGAGAGACAGGGGACCTACCGCTGAGGAGGGCGGAGAGGAGTTTTCGGTATCTGGGGATCCAGATAGCCAGGAGTTGGGGGGCCCTACATAAACTGAATTTGACGAGGTTGGTGGAGCAAATGGAGGAGGATTTTAAAAGATGGGACATGCTCCCGCTCTTGCTGGCGGGTAGGGTGCAGTCGGTCAAAATGGTTGTCCTTCCGAGGTTTTTGTTTGTGTTTCAGTGCCTCCCCATCGTGATCACCAAGGGCTTGTTCAAGAGAGTAGGCAGGAGTATTATGGGGTTTGTGTGGGCGAATAAGACCCCGAGGGTTAGGAGGGGGTTCCTGGAACGCAATAGGGACCGAGGAGGGTTGGGTTTGCCAAACCTAGGGAGCTACTACTGGGCAGCAAACGTGGCGATGATCCGCAAGTGGGTCATGGAGGGAGAGGGGGCGGCATGAAAGAGGATGGAGATGGCGTCCTGTAAAGGAACGAGCCTGGGCGTTGGTAACGGCACCGCTGCCGCTCTCGCCGACAAAATACACACCAGACTAGTGGTGGCGGCAACACTAAGGATCTGGGGCCAGTGGAGAAGGCACAGGGGTGCAACGGGAGCATCGGTGTGATCCCCGATCAGGGGTAACCACCGGTTTGTCCCGGGGAAGATGGACGGGGGGTTCCAAGGCTGGCATCGGGCGGGGATTAGAAGAATGGGGGACCTGTTCATTGACGGGACATTTGCGAGCCTAGGGGCACTGGAGGAGAAGTTTGAGTTACCCCTGGGAAATGCCTTTAGATATATGCAGGTGAGGGCTTTTGTGAGGCGACAGGTGAGGGAATTTCCGTTGCTCCCGGCACAAGAAGTTCAAGATAGGGTGATCTCGGGGGTATGAGTCAGGAAGGGCAAGGTGTCGGAAATACACCAAGAGATGAAAGAAGAGGGGGAATCACTAGTAGAAGAGTTGAAAGGTGAATGGGAGGAGGAGCTGGGGGAGGAGATTGAGGAAGGGCTATGGGCTGACGCCCTGGGTAGGGTTAATACCTCCTCCTCGTGTGCCAGGCTCAGTCTGATACAATTTAAGGTGGTTCACAGAGCGCATTTGACGAGGGCGAGGCTGACTAGGTTCTTTGGGGTAGAGGATAGATGTGAAAGATGTTCAGGGAGCCCGGCGAACCATGTCCATATGTTTTGGTCATGCCCGGCATTGGAGGGGTACTGGAGAGGAGTGGCGGGAGTAATATCCCAGGTGGTGAAAGTCCGGGTCAAGCCAAGCTGGGGGCTAGCAATATTTGGAGTAGTGGATGAGCCGGGAGTACAGGAGGCGAAAGAGGCTAGCATTCTGGCCTTTGCGTCCCTAGTAGGCTGGCGAAGGGTCTTGCTATTGTGGAAGGAGGCGAAGCCCCCTAGCCTGGAGGCCTGGATAAACGACATGGCAGGGTTCATAAAATTGGAGAGGATTAAGTTTGCTTTGAGAGGGTCTGCGCAGGGGTTCTACAGGCGGTGGCAACCGTTCCTAGAATATCTCGCGGAGCGTTAGAGGAAGGTCGGTCAGCAGCAGCAGCAACCCTGGGGGGGGGGGGGGAGGGGGGAACGAGAGACTGTTTGAGGGGATGGACGAGCGGGAGATGGCATGGAGGGTGGGGAGAAATGGCACGTGCGGCCAAGAGCCAGTGTATAAAGCTATGTAAATATACCATCCTGCCATGTATATATCTTGCTCAGGGTGATTTTGCGTTATTTTGTTACGGGGGGGGGGGGGGGGGGGGGGGGGGAGTTATTGTTTGTAAGGGGAAAAAATTGTGTTGTTAAAAACCTTTAATAAAAATATTTTTAAAAAAAGAAGTGATTTTCCCACAGGGCATGTGTGAGGTCTCAAGCAGGACATCAGTTGGTGGATCGAGTGGAGGCTATAGAAATAATTTCGTCAGGGCCCTGCCAGTAACAATAGGTCAGTAAATCTCAGCTAAGGTGTTGCAGCTCTATCCCAGAGTTGCACTTACATTGCACCTTGCAAAAAATACTAATTTTCATAGATGTTTCCCCACTGCCACCCACCCCCCCCACCTTAAAAGAAAATCAGGTGAGTGAGTAAAACTAATGACCTGTTAAGAGAAATATTTTCGATTTCCGGTTGCAGCTATGCCTAGGTAGGTCGCACGGTCGGCAGCTCCCGCCGACAACGGACTTTTGGGCTCTTGTATGGATCTCCAGCGGCACTTGGACGACGATTCCCGGTGTGGAAAGGAAGCAGTGAGGGTCCCCCAGCGCTGTATGGAGTGGACCAGGAGTGGGGCGATCAAAAAAGCGGCTTTGGAGAAGAGAGGAGAACGGGCGTGAAAAAGCAAGATGGCGGCCGGCGTGGATCAGGCTGCGTGGGCCCAGTGGTCATGGGAGCAGCAGGAGTTTCTTAGGAGCTGCTTTACCGAGTTAAAGGCGGAGATGCTGGCCCCTATGAAGGTTTCTATTGAAAGGTTGGTGGAGACCCAGAAGATGCAGGGGATGGCAATTAAGGAGGTGCAGCAAAAGGCCTCTGACAGCGAGGATGAGATTTTGGGCCTGGCGGTTAGAGTGGTGGCGCACGAGGCCCTGCACATAAGATGGCAGGAGAAGCTGGAAGACCTTGAAAATAGGTCGGGGAGGCAGAACCTGCGATTCTGGGTCTCCCTGAAGGCGAGGAGGGGTCGGATGCGGGTGCGTATTTGACCACGATGCTGGGAACGCTGATGGGCGCGGGGGCCTTCCCGCGGCCCCTGGAGCTGGATGGGGCACACAGGGTCCTGGCGAGGAGGCCGAGGCCGAACGAGCCGCCGAGAGCTATAGTGGTTAGATTCCACCGCTTCATCGACAAGGAGTGTGTCCTGCGATGGGCAAACAAGGAGCGAAGCAGTAAGTGGGAGAACTGCGAGATCCAGAGCTGGCCAAGAGGCGTGCGGGATTCAACCGGGCCAAGGCGGTCCTCCACAGCAAAGGGTGAAGTTCGGGCTGCTACAACCGGCGAGGCTATGGGTCACGTACCAAAAACAGCACCATTATTCTGATACGCCGGATGAGGCGTGGACCTTTATTAAGAACGAGTAGCTGGACTCGAACTAATGGACTGCTGTATGTTGTTGGGGTACCCCGGGGGGGGGGGGGGGGCTTGTGGGTGCTGGGGGGGGGCGGTTTTATGTTGGTTTTCCCCCGTGTTTTCTTTTTGTTTGCCCCCTTTGCTGGGCCCTCGAGGTTCTGGGTCTGTTTGCTGTTGGTACAGAGCTGCGTCACAGGCGGTGGGGACGGGCCGGACAGCGAGAGCAGTTTGCGGGGGGGCACAGAGCTGGCACAGAGTGGGTATCAAAAGGATGGGACTTTTGCTAGCCTGAGGGCACAGGAGGAGAAATTCAGCTTGCCGCCAGGGAATACCTTTAGGTACTTGCAAGTCTGCGCTTTCTTGAAGAAGCAGGTGGTGGAACGTCTGCTGCTACCTGCCCGCAGGATACAGGACAGGGTGGTCTCGGGCATGTGGGTAGGAGACGGAAAGGTATCAGACATATACCAGGTGCTGCAGGAGGCCTCGGCGGAGGAGCTGAAAGGCAAGTGGGAGGAGGAGCTGGGTGAGGAGCTGTATGAGGGCCTGTGGGCGGATGCCCTGGACAGGGTCAATTCCTCCTCATCTTGCGCCAGGCTTAGCCTGATTCAGTTTAAGGTGGTACACCGGGCGCACACGACAGCGGCAAGAATGAGCAAGTTCTTTGGGGTGGAGGACAGGTGTGTGAGGTGTTCAGGGAGCCCAGCAAACCATGTCCATATGTTTTGGGCATGCCCGGCACTTCAAAGAATTCTTAGCTTTGCAAAGGCTATGTCCAAGGTCTTGGAGACTCGGGTAAAGCCGAGTCTGGGGATAGCGATATTTGGGGTGTCAGAAGATCCGGGAGCCGAAAGAGGCCGGAGTCCTGGCCTTTGCCTCCTTGGTAGCCCGGAAACGGATCTTGTTAATGTGGAGGGATGCGAAACCCCCAAGTGTGGAGACTTGGGTCAGTGACATGGCTGGGTTTCTAGGTTTAGAGAGGATAAAGTTTGCCTTGAGAGGGTCCTTGATGGGGTTCTCCAGGCGGTGGCAACCGTTCCTTGACTCTTTTCATGTAAAATCCAGTTCAATTTCTGTTATTAAATTGGAACAGGAGTGGATCTTTCATTCTCTCGAGCATGTTAAGATTCAGTTGGATCATTCAGTTAGATCATGGCTGATCTATATTATGATTCACTTACCAGCTTTGGCTCCAAATACCTCAACACCCTTGCCTAAAAAAAAATATCTTATTCTCAGCTTAATTTTCAAAGCCTGGACAGCTTTTGGGGAGCAGGGTTCCAGATTTCCACTAAGCTTTATGCAATGAGACTTATGACATCAGTAGCAATACTAGAAGCATGAAACGCAATTTGAAATATTCGATTTTCCCTTCAGTTTTTGTAAATCATGTTCCTTGCTCTTGAGATTATGTGGCATAGGGTATAATGATTTTGCCACCTAAAACTGAAGCTTTACGTTATTAACTTTCAAAGACAAAGTGTTCTGTTATGGTGAAATGAAATATATGTTCAATTGTTTGGAAACTGGTGAAATAGAAGTCTTGATGAGAAATTTGAATTCTTCTTGGGAATTTCTCTCTGCACAGAACTCAAGAATAAGGCAGCCGGTGATTTGCATCAAGACAAATGGGACAAATTCACCACTCCAGCACCAGTTCTGAATATGAAACATGCGGTCAGGATACCCACTGGATTGTGGTTTTGCAAACCCTTTGTAAAATAATTTTCTGTGATTTCATTTAAATTAAGCCCCAAGTCCAGTTTTAGCTTAAATGTGGATTTCCTGCTCCAAGAACACTCGAGCACAAAGATTTTTCTGATTCCATGGAAAAACAGCTAACCTTCAGGCATGATTCATTAAATTGCTTAGTTTTGCACAATGTTTGTAAAGCTGGGCAATCAAAGTAAGTAAATAAATTCTGATGGGAATGAAGGCTGTGGTGATATGTGCCTGCAATGGATTATAGTAAATAAGGTGCTCAGAGAGCATGGATAATATCGGACCGAAGAATATCACTGCCCAAATTATGAGGTGAGGTGGGAGTGACTTCCCTCGATATCAAGGCCGCATTTGATCAAGTGTAACATCAAGGAACCCTGGCAAAACTGGAGTCAATGAGAATCGGGGGAAAACTCTCCGCTGGTTGGCATCATACCTGGCACAAAGGAAGATGGTTATGGTTGGTGGAGGTCAGTCATTTCAGCTCCAGGACATCACTTCAGGAGTTCTGAGGCCCAACTATCTTCAGCTGCTTCATAATGACCTCCCTTCCATCATAAGTTCATAACTGCACAATTACACATCCATCATGACTCCTCAGAAACTGAAGCAGTCCATGTCCAAATGCAACAAGATCCGTACAACATCCAGGCTTGGGCTGACAAGTGGCAAGTAACAATCACGCCACACAAGTGCCAGTCAATGACCATCTCCAACAAGAGAGAATCTAACCAGCGGGAGGGCAAGAAGGGAGGGCAATAAAATACTTCAGAGCGAGGTCAACCAGAAAATAAATAGCTGAAAGAACAGTTGATTGGCCTTTCAAGATCAAGTGCAAAAGGAATTCAGCAACCTGAAGGAATAAAGATGGTCTGAAGCAGTAGAATGGAAGCACAACAGAGGGAACTCCGGCTGACTCTATTGCATTACAGGAAAACTCAAGATGAAGCAAGTGAGATTGGCAAAGAAAAGGAAAACCTGTTGAAAGATTTTTTACACACTGCACGAATCCCTCAAGATGAAGTTTATTCTTGTGGAAAAATACCAAGAGAGGGAAAATGAATTTAACATCACTCTGAACAAACTGACCAACCAGTTGGCTGAGCAGACTCAGCAATGTTCAATACTCTAGGAGGAAGCCGAAAGCTAAAAGAAACAGACTGAAGAGCTGAAGAAGCGGTTGAAGGAATAAGAGGACGCTTTGAAAGGAACTTTCCAGACTGAAAGTGGATAACTAAGCCATGGGTAGCACAATTACAGAACTGAAACAAGTTAAAACTTTGCAGGAGACAGACCTGGCCAACGGTGAAAATGAAATGAACGACAAGGACAAAGTTCTCCTGCGGCCAGGGAACCAAAAGACAGAAATAAGATCTGAAAATGTAATTCGACACCGAAGTGCAAGGGCATAGAAGAAAAAAAAGCAGTGGATATCTCAGACATAAAGGAAACCATTGAGCTGAATAACAAGATTCATAAGCTTGCAAAACCCTAGGGGCAGCATGGGGGCGCAGTGGTTTGCATTTTTGCACCACAGTGGCAGCGACTCGAGGTTCGATTCCGACCTCGGCCCACGGTCTGTGTGGAGTTTGCACGTTTTCCCCGTGTCTGTGTGGGTTTCCTACCACAGCCCAAAGATGTGGTTAGGTGGAGTGGCAGTGCTAAGTTGCCCTCAAGTGTCCAAAGGTTAATTGGGATTGCAGGGTTTTGGGGATAGGGTGGGCGAGCAGGCCTGGGTGGGGTTCTCTTTCAGGGGGTCGGTGCAAACCTGATGGGCTGCGTGGCCTCCTTCTGCTCTGCAGGTATTCTATGATTCTAAAATGATTTGCAAATGCCACAACAAACAAATGTTTGGCTGAAATTGTGAGGCAAATGGAAATTAAGGTTCCATTTGCGAAATGCATGGATTCAGTAAGAACATGATGGATACCACAGAAGAAAATTGGATTCCGGTGACAAAGAAACACTCCACTGACCCTGTTTACTGTTACTGCGAACACATAGGCTTTGCTATCAAATTTGGACAATTACAAAGACATTCTGATTTTCAATTTTAAGTTAAAGAGAGGGTTACACTTCACAATAAAAATGGTCTTTTCCTTGCTGCAATTCTGATGGAAAATAAAGATCATGGGCGAAATTCTCCGTTATCGGCGGAAAGTCCGCCGATCGGCGCAAAAAACGGCGCAAATCCGACTTGCGTCACGTCGGAAAAATGGGGTCGATAGTCTCCGGCCCGAAATGGGCTAGCAGCGACGTAACGGGATCCGCGCTTGTGCAGTGGTTCATGCCGTGCAGCGTCATACGCGCTGCACGGCGTGACGGCTCATAAGGCCGCGCTGCTCCCCCCCCACCCGACCGGAACACCCGACCGCAACACCCGACTGGATGGCTGGCCGTCGCTCAGCCCGAGGTTCGAGTCACGCGATGTGGAGGCGCTCCTGGACGCGGTGGAGCAGAGGAGGGACGCCCTGTATCCCGGGCACGGCCGCAGAGTTGCCCCACGCCACAGCCGGCGTCTGTGGAGGGAAGTGGCAGAGGCCGTCACCGCTGTGGCCCTGACACCACAGACAGGCACCCAGTGCCACAAGAAGGTGAACGACCTTGTCAGAGCAGGCAGGGTGAGCCTCCCCATATCCCCCCTCCCCCATATCCCCCCCCTCCCCCATATCCCCCCCTCCCCCATATCCCCAAGTGAATCCAGCCCTAACCTTAACCTCTGCAATGCACGCGCAACCGATGGCGTGCATTCATATACCTGCCTAACACTGTTGCCTTTTACCCCTGCACCCCCCCCCCCCCACAGGAGAAGCACGCACACAACAATAGGGAGCATGCGAGGACTGGAGGAGGGCCCGCTGATGAGAGGCCACTGACCGAACACCAGGAAAGGGCCCTGGAACTGGCTGGCGGACCTGAGGACCGGGAGGTTGCTGATGCAGAGGTCGGGGGCGTACTAGCAAGTGAGCCACCGACAGCCCGTCCCCATATCCCCCCCTCCCCTATATCCCCCTCCCCGTATCACCTGATCACTGCCTGATGGCTAACCATGCATGCTTCATTGTGTATCGCAGGACCAAACGTCCAGGCACCCATCCCCGCAGATGCAGACCGCCCGCAGGATGCCCCTCGGAGACCACAGGAGACGGAGACACCCGCACCCTCCAGCATGCGACGCCCGCAGGATGCCCCTCGGAGACCACAGGAGACGGAGAGACCCGCACCCTCCAGCATGTGACGCCCGCAGGATGCCCCTCGGAGACCACGGGAGACGGGAGAGACCCGGACCCTCCAACATGCGACGCCCGCAGGATGCCCCTCGCACACCACGGGAGACGGAGCGACCCGGACCCTCCAGCATGCGACGCTCGCAGGATGCCCCTCGCACACCACGGGACACAGAGAGACCTGGAGCACCAGGGAGACGACACCCCCGTCACGTGCGGGAGCGACCACCCAGCGACAAGGGGGGCAGCCACAGGCCCCCGTCACATCCGAGCCAGGACACCACTACCCGGGACACCACTACCCGGGACACCCCTACCCGGGACACCCCTACCCGGACACCCCTACCCGGGACACCCCCCTACCCGGGACAGCACTACCCAGGAAGACGAAATACCGGACAGTGACTCAGAGTGGATGGGTGGAGACGAACCCCCACCCCAAAGTGCCATGGACTCAGAGTGGGACGAAAAGCACGACACAACGCCACTGCTGTCACCAACACCCTCCACCATCGCAGAAACACTCACCACGGTTGGACACTTTAGTGATGAGGCGTCTGGTACACTCGCTGGTGCGCACAACACAGCCGTCCCGGTACAGCAGGTGGAGGTAGGAGCAGCAGAGGGACCGGGCGGTCGGAGGGCAGCCCAGCCCAAGTGAACATCTGCCGCCCAGATTGGATCCCGGGTTCCTGCAGTTACCACACCCACACATAGATCCGATGCAACCACCGACCCGGAGACGAGCGAAGAGGGTAACGGGCGGCTTGCGGCGGCTGCGGTTGCAGGTGGAGGAGTCCACCCGCGTCCAGGAGCTGGGAGTGGTGCCGGTCATGCGTGCCACCCAGGCCGACACCGCACGGGTGGCGTCCGCGGTGGAGGCAATGGGTGCGACGGTGTCAGACATGGGGAACGGTTTGCGAGGCCTGGGGCCCTTCCGTGCAGGCGGCGTCTATGGCCCAGGAAATGGCTGCCCTCTCACAGGAGGCCATGAGCCAGTGCCAGCGCCAGATGGCAGAGGCGCTCAACGCCATAGCCCAGTCTCAGCAGGCCATGGCCCAGTCTCAGCAGGCCATGGCCCAGTCTCTGCAGGCCATGGCCCAGTCTCTGCAGGCCATGGCCCAGTCTCTGCAGGCCATCGCTGAGGGCATCGGCGCCAGTGGCCATGTGCGAGCCGGCGTCGCACTGTCACAGACAGGGTTTGCCAACCCCCTGGGCTCCATGGCTGCAAACCTGCAGACCCCTGTCGATACCAGCACGGGCCTCCAGGACTGGCAGCGCCAGATGTCGGGGGGGGCGTCAGATGGCCAGTCCGTTCGTATCCCCCACCCATGTAGAGGCCTGGGGGCCATCGGGCACCCCGAGGGAGGAGGAGGTGGTGTGGTCCGTCCCGGCTCCCTCTGTAGGGGAGGTCCCGGTACACCGCGACACCTCGGACTCCACCCCTTCCGTCCCAGGTGCATCGGGTGGGCAACGGGCAGGACAGGCTGGCAGCTCGCCATCCCAGTCGCCCGGGCCGCAGCCTGGCCCATCTAGGCCAGGACGCCCCAGGAAACGGCCGCCAAAGGGATCCAGTGTCAGAGGGCAGGAATCACAGGAGTCCACCTCCAGTTCTGCTGTACCGTCTGGGGAACCACGTAGACGTAGTCAAAGGGCCCGTAAGGCCAAACAATTAGACACTGAGTAAGTTGGCACGGGTGCAGGGCACAGATGAGTTTTAGGGGCTAGGGCACGTGCATGTACTCCTTTGGTTATTAAAGTCAATGTTACACCTACCGAAGCTGCCTTTGTGCTCTGTCCAAAGTGTGCGGGGGTGTCATGTACGTTGAGCGCAAGTGTGTGTGTGAGGGGTGGTCTTACCTCAGCCCCAGGTGAGTCTGCCCCCTTCCCCCTGGGCCGCCATCATCACCCCCCGGGCAGAGGACAGGACCGTGCGCTGCAGTGTCACAGCCGCATGCAGGGATGGTCTGGGTGGATGGTGGTACTGTGGCCATGGGTCAGACATAGTCCAACGATGTAGAGCCAGGAGCTCACCGCAGGGCGGGTTGTCATCATCCTCCATGGCCTGCGATAGATACGCGTCGACCCGCAACTGTGTGAGCCCGGCCCATTGTGCCGCAGGTGGATCGGCAATGGGGGGGTGGGGGGGGGGGGGGGTGGTGTGCATGCGGGTGGGGTGGGTGGGGTTGGGGAGGGGGGTGATGGTGCTGGGTGGGTGGATGGGGTGGGGGTGTGGGTGGTCGGCTGTTGCCATGGTGTGCGGTCTGTGGCCATACTACCCGATTCCCACGCCCATCTAGTCAGTGAAGCGGGCGTCTATCAGTCTGTCCCGTGCCCGCTGGGCCAGCCGGTAACGGTGGACAGCCACCCGCCTGTGTCTACCCTGACCATTGCCCCCATCCCCCTCATCTGGGGAGGACTGGGCCTCTTCCTGCTGCTCCTCCACTCCGCCCTCCTCTGCCTGCGGCACATCGCCCCTCTGCTGGGCTATGTTGTGCAGGACGCAGCACATCACAATGATGTGGCCGACCCTATCTGACCGATACTGGAGGGCGCCCCCAGAGAGGTCCAGGCACCTGAAAACGCATCTTCAGCACGCCAAAGCACCTCTCGATCACTCCCCTTGTCGCTACATGGGCATCATTGTAGCGGTTCTCCGCCGCATTGCGTGGCCTCCGTATAGGCGTCATCAGCCACGATCGCAATGGGTAGCCCCTGTCGCCCAGCAACCAGCCCCTCAGCCGGGGATGGCGTCCCTCGTACATGCCGGGGATGGATGACCGCGACAACACGAATGAGTCGTGTACACTGCCTGGGTGACGGGCGCAGACGTGCAGGATCATCATGCGGTGGTCGCAGACCACCTGTACGTTCATCGAATAGGTCCCCTTCCTATTAGTGAACACGGCCCTGTTATCTGCAGGTGGCCGCACCGCGACGTGCATCCCATCGATC